>NC_064816.1:58845729-58876884 GCF_023721935.1 Panthera uncia | reverse complement strand
GGGGGGCTTCAGGAAGTCCTCCTTCATCTCCATGGCAACATTCCGGGGCAGAAGGCTCATGAGCAGCCGCTCCTGGACAGGGGAGACGGGCCCGCGTGATACAGCAGGGGCCTCCTGCGAGACCCGTCACCCCACCAAGGTCGCTGCTGAGCCCTGCACGGGGGCTGCAGACCCTGCCTGGCCCCTGAGTCCCAGAGGGTCATGCCCAGGCCTGGACGGTCATCGCACAAGTAACTGCTCCCAGAGGGCTGGAAAAGCGCCAATATCGCCCCCAGAAAACACAGGCCCCCCCCAGCCCCCCCCCACCTGTTCTTCGTGCCCACACGCCCATGTGCCCTGGCTTCACTGAGCAGGGGTCAAGGGGGCGGGGGACACCACTGCCTCCAAGTGGGACAGCCCGGCCTCACTCCCCACTCCACCGCCCGACACGGCCTGAGAGGGGCCTCAAGACAGGCTGCGAGGGCCCGTCTCCCAGGACAAAATGGTCCCCTCACCTCTCAGAGATAAGCAGCATGGCCCATTGCCCTGGCCTTGCCTTCTGGTTTCTCCCTTCCTTGCAGGGCTCAGATGTTTCTTTCCCCACAGAGAATGGAGCAAACGTCTAGGCTTTTCCAGAGGAGCCCGCTGCTCCAGGGCCTCAGTTTCCTCATCCAGACTGCCTGTCTTCCCCGTCCTGCCTGACCTCACCCCACTGGCCCCCGACCAGCTGCCACACCCAAGGCCCATCCCTGTCCTCCTCACCCCCCTTCCCACCCTGCTTTGGAAAGCAGACAGATCAGAGTTTAAATCCCGCGCAGAGTTAGGTGGCACAGCCTGCTTCTGAGGGCAAACGCAGCCTGAGAGGGGGCGGGAGAAGCCTGCCTCCCATTCCATCCCTGCGGCCCGGCTCCCCCTAGCCCCAGCCCCTCAGCCGTGGCCTGTCCCATCAACAGGAACTCTGGCAAAGCCCTCGGGCACCTGCACCACCCCCAGCCCAGAGCAGGCAGCCGGGTCCCCCCACCAATCAGGCCCTGGATCTACTCCACTCTGCAGTGTGTGAGGCCACGTCCCTGACTGCAGCAGCCACAGTCCCGTGCAACCACCTCAGGAGGACCACTGAAGCAGCAGTGACAGCAGTCACAGAGCCCACCAGACCTCTGGGGCTAGGAGGGCTTCACCCCTCTCGCTCCAGACTCCACAGAGCAGGGCACATGTCCAGGAAAAAGTACTGCAGGCCCTTGCAAAGTCCCCCCAGGTAATGTGTCTCTGTGTAGACTTCCAGGGGGAAGGCCAGACCTGGCGCCAGGAGGTCCCGCGTGGAGCTAAGCCTGTGTCAACGAGGCCTGTCACGGTCCTGGCCCTGGAGCCTGTGCCCGAGCCCTGTGTCCTGAGCGAGGCCCAGCACCACCCCGAGGCCAACCCACACAGCTGCTGACTGGACAGACTCCGATGCAGAAGAGGGACATCGCAACAGTGCCGCGGCCCGTGGCCACTCTCGACATTGGTCACCTGGGGAGATGGGCCTCGGAGGGGACACAGAAGTGTCCAGGCTGAGCCTGCGAGCACAGCCCCAGGGACAAAAAGGCCACCGCCCGGGCTGTGGGAGTGGGTGTGTGACCAAGGCCTGGCTGGGTGGACGCTGACCCCTTCCTTAGCTGAGGGGCCGCTGGGGTGAGGCCTTGTGAGAGGCGAGGGAGCTCGGGCAGGGGCTCACTTGGGCCACCACAGGGGCAGCAGCAGCAGCAACATGAGCACACCTGGAAGCTTCTGGAGATGCCCCGAGGCACAAGGCGGGGAAACACAAGGAGCCAGACACCACGGAAGGCCACCCACGGAAGGCACCAAGAACACAGGGCAGCTTGCATTCTCTCCGGGGAAGGCCCGGCGTCACAGGGCCCCACACCCCTGGGCCCCCTGGGTGGCTAAGCCACATCCAGGGACTCAGTGGGCACTACCTCCAAGTGCCCTGCACGAGGGTCCCTGGAAAGGACGGCAGTGTGGCCCGGCATCCCTGCTCTGCCCCTGGGATGGTCAGTTCGGTCCTAGCCGAACCCCATCCCATCACAGGGACAGCGGCAGGTGCTCTGAGAAGGGCTGCAGCGCCGCAGGGCCCCACTCCCCACCACACTTGCCATACCTCCGGGTGTGCTCAGGTCCCTCACCTGCACCTACAACGGGACAGGAGGACCCGGAAAGGCAGAGACAGGAAAGACGTGGTACCGGGTGCTGGGTGTTGGGAGAGATGCCAGGGTAGAGCCGGCCACTGTCCCCAGAGCCCTTCTCCACCCCTAGCACAACTGTCTAGCCCCTTACTGATACCTAGGCCTGACGACCTGAAATACACACTACATCATCCAGCCTCCCACTGCGGCCAGAAGTGGCCAGTGAGATAGGGTCCAAATGGCCACGTGAGAGCTTCTGGAATGTTCCTTATAGACAGCCTGTCTGTTGCTGGGGATATAGGCATGATGGCTGGATCTCTACCTGCCATCTTGATTAATGAGGATGAGGTCCCCGCATTAACAATGGCAGACCAGTTACCAGAGGAGACTGGGTGGTAAGGGCTGCGTGGGTCAGCTCTGCCACATTAGCCATAAGGGGCCTCCCTGCAATCTACATATGAGGGGACAGGAATGCTCTCGCTTGCATAAGCCATTGTCACAGGAAATGCATTTCCCACCAAAGGCTAGGCATCAGCCCAGCTCCCCCACGAGATTAATGAGCCAACACACATAACCAAGAGGGAGAGCGCACAACCTTTCCCACAGGGAGCAGAACGCCATCTGGCAAGTTCAAGCACCCATCCCCAGTTAAAAACAGCAAAACCTGGGACAAAGTCGCTGCCTGACATCATACGGATCCTCCCTGAAATCCACATCCAGTCTCAAATGAAGCCCTAAAGCCCCAAGCAGCAACAACACGGCTTCAGAAGCAGACAACACTGATACGTTCTAAGCAGCAAAATAAAACACGAGGCCAGAAATCAAAGGGGACAAATTTATGAATACGGATCATACAAAGTATCCCAGCCTCCTACAAACTTTGGTACACTTATCTCAGCTATCAAAATGTGACTTAAAATACGCGTATGCTTCTTTAAAAACATTCGATATGTACGTAACAGTTGTGAGGACCCTGCTTCCAGGAGACACACAAGTACTTTCCAGACTCCCCACTCCCACCCCCACTATGTGCACTGAAGTCCGGGGCACCACACGTGAAAGGCATCAGAAGACTCTGAAAGGCATAGGGAAGGAGGCACAGATGTGGGGACCAAGCAGCAGCTCAGAGGTGAGGCCTCGGTCTCTCCATTTGCCACGTACCCCAGACTGAGCGCTGGAGCCGGGGTGGCCCAGAAATGCCCCCAGCAGGCATCACAGCATGCTCCCATGCACTCAGGGAGCCTGGGTGGCTCAATCAGTTAAGCATTAGACTCGCGATTTCAGCTCAGGTCAGGATCTCACAGTTCATAGGATCAAGCCCCATATCAGGCTCCATGCTGACAGTACAGAGCTTGCTTGGGCTTCTCTCTCTTCCTCTCTCTCTCCCCCTCCCCTGCTTGTATGCACATGCTCTCTCTCAAAATAAATAAACATTAAAAAGAATTACAATCTTACTTGCAATCACTCAAAAAATGGAATTGATAGGGGTAAACATATCAGAACATGTACAGGACTTGCATGCTGAGAACCACAACACTGGTTAAAGAACTTAAAGAAGATCCAAATAAATGGGGAGACATACCATGTTCATGGACTGGGAGACTCAATACAGTAAAGATGTCAATTCTCCACTTAACACAGATCCTATCAAAATCCCTGCAAAGATTTTAGTAGCTATAGGGCAGATTATTCTAAAACTTATATAGAAAAGCTAAGAAACAATAACAACTAAAATCCTTCTGAAAAAGAACAGCAAAGTGGAAGGAATCACTCTACTTGATTTCAAGATTTATTATACAGCCACATTAACCAAGACCGTGTGGAAGGATAAACACATAGAGCAATGGGACACAACACAGGCCCAAGAAATAGACTCACACAAATACACACAACGGATTTTTGACAACCGCAGAAAAGCAGTTCAGTGGAGGAGGTGTACAGAACTACCATACAATCCAGCATTATTTACAACAGCCAAGACGTGGAAACAACTTCAGTGTCCATCGATGGATGAATGTGTAAAGAAAATATGGTACCCGCATACGATGGAGCATTATTCCACCATAAATAGAAAGAAATCCTGCCATTTGTGACAACATGGATGGACCTAAGGGGTATTATGCTAAGTGAAGTAAGTCAGAGAAAGAGAAACACTGTACAGTCTCACTTACATGTGGAATCTTTAAAAACTGAGCTCAGAGATGCAAAGAACAGACTGGGTGGTTGCCAGAGTGGGGGAGTGGGCAAAATGGGCACAGGGAGCAGGGTGGTCAAAAAGTACAAACTTCCAGTTATAAAATAAGTAAGTTCTGGGGATGTGATACACAGAACGATGACTGTAGTTAACCATATTGTACACTTGGAAGCTGATGAGAGTAGGTCTTAAATTCCCATCACAAGAAAAAAGAAACCTGTAACTATGGTAGGTGAAGGATGCTAACTAAACTTACTGCGGTCATCATCTCATGACCTATACGTATATCATGTATGTTGTATGCTTTAAACTTATACGACGTTATGTTGATTATATCTCAATAAAACTGGGGAAAATGGCAATGGAAGACATATAGCATTTTCAACCGATGGACAATAGACACCCACAGGCAAAAAAAAAAAAAAATGAACTTTGATCTAAAACTCACACATTATGCAAATATTAACTCAAAATAGATCATACAGTTCTATGTAAAAACATATATAAACTTTCAAACTTTTAGAAAAACTTAAGAGAAATCCTTGGGATACAGGGCCAGACAAAGAGTTCTAGGACTGGACACCAAAAGCACAATGCATAAAAGAGTCAGTTCACAAACCCAACTTCATCAGAATCAGAAGCATTTGCTCCACAAAAGACTTGTTAAGAGGGACTAAAAGACAAGCTACACACTGGGAGGAAATGTTTGCAAACCACGTATCTGCCAAAGAATATTATATATTCTATAATATATAAAGAACTCTCATGGCTTAAGAATAAAAGTTGGATGATAATGATGATTATGATGATAGATGACAGATGGATGACAGATGTGATAGATAAATATGACAGATTGATATGATAAATAATAGATGATAGATAAATATAAATTGATATGACAGATAGATGACAGATGTGATAGATAGCTTGATATGATAGATGATAGAAAGATAGATACATAGATAGATAGATAGATAAATAGACTGATTCCCTTAGACAGATAGATTATAGATAGATAGATAGATTACATAGATAGATGATAGCTCCAGTTAGATAGTAATACGTAGATAGACGATAGATAGATCGATAGATCAATAGATCCAATAAGAAAATGGGCAGAGACATCAACAGACATTTCTCCAAAGAGGACACGGAGGTGGCAAATAACCACCTGAAGAGATGTTCAACATCACAGCCACGAGGGAAATGCAAATTACAGTCACCATGATACATCAGTACACACCTATCAGAAGTGTTACAACAGAAAACAGTGACACCAGCACCTGCCGGCGAGAGCGCAGAGAAACGGGATCCCTCATGCTTTGCTTGGAGTAAAAAGCGATCCGAGCGCTCTGGAAAGCGGCTTCACGATTTCTCAGAGAACATGCCACACGGCCCAGCAACGGTACTCCTGGACGTTCACACCACAGCAACAAAGATTTACGTTCACACAAGGAACTGTAGGAATTCCAACAACTCTTCCCATGACAGCCTCAAACTGGAAACCATCAATTTGTCCTCCAGCAGCTGAGAGGTCCATCCACACCATGGAACACCACTGACAATACAGGGGGTGAGCTGCTGATACAGCAACAACCCGGACCTCCAGTCCCGAAAGTCTACACGTGTATGATTCCACATACAGTCACTCCTGCGATGACACATTTACAGAAACGGACAACAGACTGGTGTTTGCCAGCATGAGACTGGATGTGGGGAGGAGAGGTGGGGGTCCACATGGCGCCAGAACGTTCTGTGTCTGGGCTGCACCGGCTCGTCCTCCTGCCGTGGGGAAACGTGGTGGCTACGCAGGATGCCTGTGTGGTTTCTCACAACTACACGTGAATCTATGATCAGCTCAACTAAAAAGCTCAGTCAAGAGAAAACACAGAAGCCGGGCACAAAGAGAACCCTGGTCCGTGGCCGGTGGGAACGGAAGATGGCAACGCCCCACCGGGAAGCCTGGCCAGTCCTCCAAGCTCAACACTCAGCTCGTGAGCCCACGATTGCACCCCGGCCATCCAGCCCAGAGAAATGACTTCCGTCTCCCAACACTCCCGTGGGAGCGTTCTCAGCAGCACAGTCTGTAATGGGGACAACCAGGACGCCCACCAACCGCAGACAGACCGCAGGACGCAGACCCTCCCCATGGCAGGAGCCCACTCAGCCACGAGGAACCGAGCGGCTCCAACACAAGCTGCAATGCGGACGCGCCTCGACGACCCAACACTCGGGGAGGGCAGCCAGGTGCCACAGGCCACACACCGTACGACCCCATCTGCCAGAAGCATCCGGAACAGGCAGACCAGGGAGACGGGACACAGACCAGGGGGTGTCTAGGTCTGGGAGGGGGGCGGGGACTCACGGCCAAGGGGCACGAGTTTCTTTCTGGGTGATGAAAGTATTCTAAAATTAGATGGTCGCGATGGTTACTCTAAATACGGGAAAGCCGTTTTGTTGTTTCGAACTGGAAACTGAATTGATGGTACGTAGGCTATAGATCAGTAAGGCTTTTTTTTTTTTTTTTTTTAATTAAAAGTGAATTAGGGGCGCCTGGGTGGCTCAGTCGGTTAAGCATCCGACTTCAGCTCAGGTCACGATCTTGCGGTCTGCGAGTTGGAGCTCCGCGTCGGGCTCTGGGCTGATGGCTCAGCAGGCTGGAGCCTGCTTCCGATTCTGTGTCTCCCTCTCTCTCTGCCCCTCCCCTGTTCATGCTGTGTGTCTCTCTCTATCTCAAAAATAAATAAACATTAAAAAAAAAATTTTTTTTTAAAAAGTGAATTAATGACTATAGTTCTTCTGAAGGGCACAGGGAACTAGCCGGACATCTTTAAGAGGTCATCCCAGATCACTTAAATGGGGCTGTTTCCTGTTGACACATTTCCTCACACGGTGGGAAATCAAAAACGCCCATTTTCCTTGGTATGATGACAAACCAAATACGCGCTCTATAAACAGCCATACGTTACTTTGGGATCACGACTTAACACAATTTGGGGAACAGCAGAGCCCTTGGAGCAGAGGCCTCTGTGCTCAGGGCCCAGGGCCAGGAGGCTGATCTCGGGGCGGGGTCTCAAGAGACAGGCTTCCCGGCTGGGCTGTGGGGGGTGGCAGGGGGGAAGCCACCTGGGAGCTACAGGGTGACCTTCAGAGGCCTGTCACCCCATCCCCACACTCTCCAGCTGTGACAGCCTCAGACCTCAGAGCTTCACCACCCAGTCGGGCAGCCCTCCCACCCCATCCCGACCCCCACCCCCAAGCCGATGGACACAGAGCTGCAGCTCACGTCCTGCCTGCCCTACCTCGTAAACACCTGTGACCCCTCTCTCTGCTGCCCGAATGCCCATCTACTGCTCCCGCTTCTCCAACTCTACCGGAAAACTCCTACACATCCTTCAAAGCCCCAGACAAATATTTCATGATGTGTTTCCCCTTCTCCATGCTGCCCGCCCCGTGGACCCCCCACTCCTCCACACGGCCCACCCCACAGGACTGGCTGGAGCTGTGTCCCATGCACAGTGCACCAGGCTCCCGCTGTCCCGGTGTCTCCAGAGCCTGGTGTGGGCCAGACATTCAGATGTGCGGGGCCATGGATGACCATCCCACACAGGAAATCCATAACTGCCTCAGCTCTAGAACTTACTCATGAACCCATAAGTTCAATTCACAACGTGGGATGCCCTAGGTCAGCTGACCTGTTGGTGGGAAATGCTCGTATGCCAGCTGGGTTGTAGCGACCCCATGTCCCCGTGACAAGGAAGAGATCACAGACAGATGCGTCCAGCGTGTGCTTCCAGCCAAGCTGATATGCTAGGGGCTGCGTGGGGAGTGAAGGGGTCGTGCATGACAGGCAGCCAGAGACTGACCGACGTCCCCTGTCAGGCCCAGGACACACAGAGTAGAGGAACCTCCCACCTCCGCTGCTCAGCAGCCCAGGGCCTGTCCACACATGTGCAGGGCCTGGCTGGATGCGGCTGAGCACCGGGGCCTCCAGCTGGGCCTCTCTCTGAGGCTGCACCAGCAGAAATCAAGCATGTGCTGCAGAGGGAGGGGGGCCAGGCCCATGCTGACCCCCACGGACCCCCGAGTGGCCTCAGAGGACACTGGGGGAGGGGACACTTCTGTGGGGCAGGAAGCTCGGCCCCTCCCCAGTGATTCCCACAGACGCAGCAACTAAAACCCAGGCACCTTCTCCCTTGGGACCGTGGTCAGCATGGAGTGGCCCGTTCTGCGTGGTCCCCCATGCCCAGGGCAGGCAGCTGCAGACAGCACCATCCGGGGTTCGGAGGCAGAGCCCCCCAAGCTCACTCAGGTGTCCCCGAATCCACCAGGTTGGTCTGCTGGTCAGAGGAGCGTGTTTCCCCGCTGGCTGTGGGCCGGGTCTGCTCTCGGCACCGCGGCCGCTGGTTCCTGGACGCGGCCCCTCCATCTCAAGGCCCCCCAGGGCTCCCCCTGCCCAGAGCCCCTCGGAGGTCCCCTCACCCCAGCCAGAGGAAACACCCATCTTCCAAAGGACTTGGGTGAGGAGGTCAGACCCACCCGGAGAACCCCCTTTTATTATAAATGTATCCTAATCAGGCCAGTAACCAGGGCCACCTGAGCTGGCAGATGAGCAGCCCGGGATGGTCAGCGACCCACTCACGAGGCCCAGAACCTGGTCCTGGTGCCCACTGGGCCTCCCACCTCACAGGACACAGAGCAGAAAGGGGAGAAGCCCAGGAGGGCTGCCCAGCCTGCTTCTCCCCACTGTCAAATCACGCACCTGACTTCCACACGGACGCAGCAGATGCCACGGTCTGAAGGGTGTCCCCTCAACACCCGCGTGTCAAAGTCCTAACCCCCACGTGACTGTATTTGGGGAAGGGGCTTTGAGGAGGCTTAATGAGGTCTAAGGGTGGGGTCCTAATCTCACAGGACAACTGTCCCAATAAGAAGAGACAGCCGCATTGCTCTCTGTGCACGTGCACCGAGGAAAGGCCACATGAGGGGCTTTGAGAACTCAGCGGGATGCGCCTGCCTCCCTGCAGGTGGAAAGAGGCATCCAGCCGAAAGGAGGGAGGCCCCCTGTTCCCATGGGACCACCCACAACGAGGTACCCACACACAAAGCAGGAAGGAAAGCTGAGCAGGTCTGCTTTCCAGAGCTGGCTGCCGGCAGGGGGAATGGGGGTGTCCTTTGCTGCCCCTGCAGCATTGCCCAAGTCAGAAGGTCTGGTGCCGCCGGCCTGAGCCAAGGGTGTTGGAGGACCTGGGGTGGAGTGCTGTGGCCCGAGCTCTGCTAGGGGGTCCCAGGGAGGAGTGCCGTGGCCCGGGCTCTGCTGGGGGGCCCGACTGGATTCTGCTGGGGGGCCCAGGGAGGAGCACCGTGGCCTAGGCTCTGCTGCGGGGCAGCGGGGGTGGGGGTGCGGTCAGGGAGGAGCACCATGGCCTGGGCTCTGCTATGGGGGGTCCAGGGAGGAGCGCTGTGTGGGGTCAGGGAGGAGCGCTGTGGCCCAGGCTCTGCTTCCCCAGTATCCGGGCAGTCATGGGGACAACACACAGGGCAGTGTTGGTCCCTGGCCGGCCTCAACCCCACGCACTGCACACTGATGTGCCAAGGGGTCCAGACGAAACCCACTCCCCACTGGGCTCCAGGAGACAAAAGGCATCCAGGCAGCCACACCCGTGAACATGGTGCTGGGAACCAGGGCCGCCCCCGCGTGTGTGTATGCCCTGTGTGTTGAGACTCAGGAGGACTGTCCCGTGCTGACCCGGGACAATCGGGGCTGGAATGGTGCCTTCTCCGCACGCCCGGTCGGCTCTCACATGGGGCTTGCAGCCTGACGTCTTACTTCTGATGCCACATCAACACATTTTAGTGGTCATGGGCTTCCCAAATCCTTGTTTTCCTTCTCGAATCAGTTTCCATAGCAGAGGCCCTTCTGGGAACTTGTGCGTTTCGTCCAGGTTTTCAGATATCCTGGCGTCTACTCACCCTGAGTATGTCCCTCGCATCTATTTTTAACCTGGCTTCATCTGCAGCCACTTAACTGTCCCCGAGGCCCTTCTTCGTGTTCCTCGGCTTTCCTAGTTCAAAGACCCAACTTTGGACGTTTTTTTCTGAAGGCAGAAGACCCTTGTTAAAAGACCCAATGCATCCTTTCAGTCTTTGAACTTGGGGATCTGTGCCCCAAACCTTCTGCTGAGCCGTGGCTCGGGACACGTGGGGCTGGAAACGGGGAATGTGGCTGGTTTCGGTGGGGGGGGCGGGGGAGGTCCTGGGTCCTGGATGTCGGCCTCCACTGCCCTCAGTGAGCTCAGTGGATCACCGCCTCCTGGGACTCGGCCACAATCCTGCGCAGGAGCTGATCTGGTGGGAAGGGGGGGGGGGGGTCTCCGCACCCCCAAGTCCTTCCCAAAGCAGTCCTCCTCGGAGACACGGACAACACACATAGCTGTTTCCAAGTACGGCAGAGAGCCTTCTAGAAGTTGAGTAAGCGTCCATGCAGCAGACGGCTGCCGCCCACCCTCTCCCACACCCTGTGTCTCCAGGGGCTGCCCCAGGAAGGGCTACAGAGCTGTTCCAACAGTCCCAGCTTCAAGACGCTGGGGCAGGAGCAGAACGCCAGGTTAACAACTCAGGGTTTCCAGCCACAGTGGTTGTACTTTCCTCTAGATTTACCTCCACACACAGAAGCTGTCAGTTCTAAGCCACAAGGGGAGGGGAGGGATGAGCACCCCCTTCCAGGGGGGTGGTTCCAGGCACCGGACACCCCGCCACCTGCACCGAAGAGGAACTGATCTACATGGTGTCGGATCTGCAAACAGCGGACAGGGCCCGCCAGCCCCTGACTCCGGAGCAAAGCAGTGCAGCCAACAGGTCCTGCCCAGAACAACACAGCCCGGCTGCTGGACAGACACGGGTTCTAAGGCAGGGTGTTTGCATTTCAGAGCAGGGCCCTCACTCTCCCCTCCCCTCCCCTCCCTTCCCCTCCTGCAAGCCCGCAGGCCAGGTGTTCACACAAGCCAGGCGCATCCTACAGGCACAGCCCCAGGAGGTGAAAGGCCTGCTCTGGGCCCTGCCCTCTCCTGTCAAGAAGCCTCCAGCCCGGGGACTCCTGGGTACACACTTGTGCCCCGCCCCCACCCCCAGTTCTCCCCTCTGCCTTCACCCCAAACGTGCGTCTAACCACGCCTCCTGCCTGCAGGCACTGTCAGAGTCCTGCACTTGGTCACACACCTTCCACGGCTCCCTCCCTCTTCTCCCGTGTCCTCCCAGCTGAGGCCACAACAAATAAGCGAGTCCCCTCGACCACCATGCGCACTGGGTTTCTCTGCCTCTGCTCGTCCCCATTCGCCCCACCCAGGACCCCATTCCTGCCCCCGCCAGCAACCTTGCCTCCCGCAGAAGCCAGCAGGCAGGCTGCACCAGTGGCTGTTCCAGAGCCGGACGCCCCGGCGGCCCCGCCCAGAACTCTGGGACCCCCTTTCCAGAATCAGGGTGTGTCCCCAGCACCCCCTCCCACAACCAGGATGCATCTGCCAATATCCCGTCCTCCCACATCACCCAGGGCACCGTCTTACTGGCTCAGGGTCTGGAGAACACCCTAGAAGCTGCTATTAAGTTGGACTAATTAAGTTGCAACATGAAAACACAGACAAACCACGCCCAGGCCACATGGTGGGGGCATCCCTCACCTGTAACCGTGGGACTTTGGGCCACCTCTCGGCTCTCCTGGGCCTGCCAGGTGGGGATCCCTAGGCAGTGGTGATGCCCCAAGTGCCTAAAGATATGTGAGAGCCGCTGAGAGGCACTCCCCCTCTGCTGTCCCACAGACAGGGCTTCGTGAGCTAAAACCAGCCGGGCCAGCCGGAAGAAGGCCATGACCCTGAGTACAGGTCACAAGGCCACCTAGGGAGCCACTGCCGGGTGACAGACCCGATCCACGGGCTCCATCAGGAAAGGCATGGCCAGTCACAGTCCGGCTCGCCCACTCTTGGGACAGCCAGGGATGCATGGAAACAACCTGTCCTCTCTCACCCTCCTGTTCCGAAAGCACCAGACGAAACCACCAAGGGAAATGACCGATGCGTCTGAAAATAGGAACGACTGAATTTTTACACAAAGAAGTGTGAGGCAAGGGGAACACGCCTGGGGACATGGGGCCCCTCCCGAAGGAACGTCAGCCTCTCCACAGTGAGCGGCTGGTCCACACACACAGGGACACACACCACAGAGAAATTCAAACGGCACACGCAGGAAAGTGGCATCCACATCAGTGAGCGGCCAGGAGGGGCCACGTCCTAACAGACAGTGGGGTGTGAAGGACCAGACTCAACACCGGGGACGCGCACCAGAATCTGGGGCCGAGGCCTCCCACCCAGGGACCTCCGGCCTGGGAATCTGCATTTCTGGCAGGTCGCCAGGGCCTGCCCAGAGAGCCACTGCTAAGTGCCATTGGGTGTAACCTACAAAGATAAAATAGAGCACAACAGTATTTGCACAACAGCTCCAGACCCAGGGAGAAAAACGTGGTCGTATCTGCCCTCCCAACAATGTAACTGAGGGAACCAAGTCTCTGTGAACAAAGACGCTCATGGGGAATGACATTTTTAAAACAGTATTAGGGGCGCCTGGGGGCTCAGTCCGTTGAGCATCTGACTTCAGCTCAGGTCATGATCTCGCGATCCGTGAGTTCAAGCCCCGCGTCGGGCTCTGCGCTGACAGCTTGGAGCCTGGAGCCTGCTTCGGATGCTGTGTCTCCCTCTCTCTCTGCCCCTCCCCTGCTCACGCTCTATCTCTGTCTGTCTCTCTCTCTCTCAAAAATAAACAAACATTAAAAATTTTAAAACAACAACAGCAACAAACAGTGTCTCACTGTGCTGGGAACGGACAGTCACACACGTGCACATGCACACGTAGCACAGAAGCAGCGGCTGCCTGAAGGCAGTGGCAGAACCCTCCACGGGAAGATGCAGAAAATAAAATCATACAGACACCAGAACGACAATGACGTGGGGAAAGAACACTCACAAAGACCAGACCCAGAGAGTACAGAGCACTCGCTGGGCTGGTGGGACTGGGTGACATTCACCATCCTGCAGATTCCCTGCCGAATGAACGTCAGCCCTGAGCCTCCATTGGGCTCCCTCCTCCATGGGATGAGAACACGCGCCCTTGCTGGCACGGCCACTTCGGACCCTCGTGAGTGCCCACACAGCCGCCGCGTGGCATCAGGAGTGCGTGTGACCGCTGACTCCCGGGACCGGGGCCGTGGGCGTCGGGGGAGCATGCACCTGGGAGTCTTCTGCACACGCAGCCCACACCGAGGCCACCGCTACCACAACGCACATGGCCCCCCTGACCTCCGGGGGTGCACCGGCATGAGGAGACCCTCAGGTGGTCTCCGGGAAAGGCAGCAAATGGACAGGAAGAAATGAAAATAGACAAACACAGAGCAAGCAGAGGGAGATATAAGAGAACAGAGAGAAAACAGGAGGAAAAGCAAAGGTTAGAAACACACAGAACGACCCAAAACGCCACTTTTTCCAGGACATCAGGAGCCTGGAAGGGGCCACTCCAGGACCCCATGGGGGCGACAACACTGTGCTCAAGCGTCTTGGAAGTGGTCAAGAGACCGTCTGCGGGTGGGGGCAACGCCCGCCTGGAGAAATGCTCAGGGCACAGCCCCCGAGGACGCACAATCATACACACGTGTGCGTGCGTGCATGCGTGCATGTGTACACACACACTTAGACACTCACAGCCCTGCACGCACATGCACACTTCCACACACACATATGCACACACCCATGTGCATACACAAACACACGCACACACACATGCATGTGCATACACACATGCACACTTATACTCACATCTGCATGTGTACACGCATACACACATGTACAGTTATACACATACACAATTATACTCACATCCACATATACATGTGTACGCACACGTGCAGACACAAATATACACAAATATACACGTGTGCACACACTCATACACATCCATGTGTTTGCACACGTACACACACGTACACACTTATACACGTGTGTGCACATTTATGTGCACACATATACACACATACACACACCCACACGGATGCATGCACATGTACACATGTCCCCACAATACACACATGCACATGCGTGTACAGAAACCTAGGCATGCACACACAGTCCACACGAATACAAACCCACACACGTGTGTACACACACAGACACATATACACACATACGCTTGCCCCATGCTCCACACATCCACATCCACGTGCACACGGACAAATGCATGTGTCCACGCAGGTGACACACACACATGTGCACATATGCACAGCTACTTATCTCTAACAGACAAGTCCATCCACAGACGCACACACACGTCTAGACATACGTACATCGTCTACTTCTAAACCACACCCTACCTTCACTGTAAACACTAGGTAGCGTTACGTATCTATAAGTAAACACACGTGTGCAGGTTTTAAATGCGCAGCCAGGACTCCACGCCTTCCATCTGCAAGACAGTGGGCTCTCGTGTACCAGGCAAGTCACCGGCCACTCCCATGACAATGAGGCTGAGCCCCCGACACTCTGGCGAGACGATCCAGGGTCTCCCTGGTGAGGGCCTCGCCTGAGGCTCCCAGACCACCCTGTGGGCCCCAGGACAGCAGCAGATCAGGAGACACCGCCGAGAGGGACCAGCCCGGAGACACGCGGCTGACAGTGGCTCCGGGTGGTGGGGACCATTCCAGCTCACCCCTTAGACTGGAGTGGGTGGCCTCACTGACCCCCAGGCTGTGGCAGGAGCTGGGCAGGGTGCCCCCCAGGCTCACGGCCGAACCGCTAGCGCGGGGCCACGGGCACGGCGCTCTCAGGGCCCTGGAGGCTCTGCCTCTCCGTGGGTCATGCTGGCCGGCAGGTCGGGGCCCAGCATCCCTGCACCCACCGGCCAGGCCCTGCCTCATCTCCCTCCGCCCTGCTCCAGGAAGCTGACTGCAGCTGCATGCCACCCCAACACCCGCCCCCAGCAAACACAACACCCCCATCTGCACTTTTAGCATCTCAGCCCCCTCCAGGGCAACACACCCACACTCGGCTCCACAGCGCTCCCTGACTCCCCAGCCCTGTGGCGTCACCTGGGCACACCTTGTCTCGCTGATGGAAACCGAGGTTGGGGACCACATAGGGTGGCAGACCTGCACCTCCACGTCTAGGAGCCCCCACTGCAGCTGCCCTGTCTCCTCTGACTCGCCGAGGGCCACCTGGGCCTGAAGTCCCTAACCACTCCCACCCTACAGTCCCATGCTCCCTGCCCCACACCCCAGGCCCGCACTCCCCGCTCTGTGCCCCCTCACCCTGCCCCGTTCATGTGCCCAGCTCTGTCCCCCCTGCCCAGTCCTCTCACCCCAATCTCCCCACTCCGTGCCTCCTCCCACACCCCATGCTCTCCACTCTGTGCTCCCTCACCCTGCCCTACGATCCCCACTCCATGCCCCACTCCTGGCCCCGTGCTCCCATCTCCATGCCTCCTCCCTGCCCTGGCTCCCTGCCCCAGGTCTCTCACCCTCTGGGTCCCCCACCCCATGTCCCCCGCCCCGTGTCCTGCTCCGGGTCCCCCGCCCATGCCCCCCCGCCCCATGTCCCGCTCCAGGTCCCCTCTCCGTGTCCCCCGCCCCCTGCCCGCTATGTCCCTGCAGACAAAAGCCCCACCGCACTGACCTGCTTCTCGTTCTCATCCTCCAGCCTCAGCCGATCTTCGATGCAGTTCCGGGCTTGCAGGAAGGCTTTCCGCTGGGAGCGCTCGGCCAGGATGCGCACAAACACCCCATACATGTTCACGCTGAGGAAGAGCAGGGCGTTGGCACCAAGCTGGAGGAGAGAACAGTACAGAGCACTAGGCGCGTGGGGCGCTAGCTCGACGGAGGCTCAAAGCCCCCGACAGCAGCCCGCAAGACGACCTCACCCTCTAGGGTGCTGCGGGGTCGGCCTGACCCACGGCGCAAAGTGGGCGTCACATGACTACGAGCCATCAAGGCGGGCACATCCCTCCTCCTGGGCTTGTCATGGGGCAGAACGGTATGCCAGGCGCGTCCCCCAAATTCACGTGGAAGCCCTGCCGCCCAGGACCTCAGAGCGGGCCTGCGTTTGGACGTGAGATGTTCCAGGAGGTAATTACGTGAAAATGAGGTCACCAGGGAGGGCCAGAAGCCCGTGTGACTGGTGTCCTCATAAGAAGAGGAGACCAGGACACGGACACACAGGGAGGGACGACCCCGTGAGGCCCGGGGAGGAGACGGTGTCCAAGCCACTGGGCAGAGCTGTGTTGGGCGTGACAGTTACCCCAGGTCACCATCCGAGGAAATATGAGCGCGAGGAGAGAGCAGCCACTCCGTGACCAAACAGCGGAGGAGAGCAGATCAAAAACACTAGGAAGAAAGGACCACAGCACCATAAGCACAAAGCATCACCCGAGGTGACTGAGCATCCAGAGTCCTGTGATCAGCTCTCGCTGCCTTCCGGGGACGGGAATAAGGAAGGGGTTGGCGAGAAGGAACGGTCTGGGGTGCTGGCCAAGGCCCACACTCGGAGGCTCACACCTGCTGGACCAGGAAGGAGGCCCTGAGGGACGTCCTGCTTTCAGCAGCCTTAACTCAAGGCCAGTATGGACCATCAGGGAGCCCACGATGGCCACACCACAGGTCGTGGCAGACCCGGGGAGGATCGGACCGAACTTCACCACTCAGCCTCTTCTGCTGGTCTGTCCCACCTCTCTTGGGCACAGGGCACGGGGCCCCCAGGCCATTCACAGAGACAGAGAGGACACCCACCCACCTCCCCAGGGGCTGCGGTGTGTCTGAGCATCACACAAAGCCGCTGTCCTCAGTCTCTGCAGAGAGGTTGGGTTTCTGTGTCTGATTCAACGTGGGCATTTCCCTCAGGTTCTGAGGGTCACTGCTACTCCTACACCAACCAGAAATGCCCCCCACCCAGCACTGTGACCCGCACACAACTGTACGGGATGAAAGAAACACAGAGGCAGGCTAGCAGCAGTCTCTGGTCAGACAGCCCCGCCAGGGTCAAGCGGGAGGGCAGACCAAGAGCCGCGTGCATGGAGAGCCCGCAGCACTGGATGGGGCCGGAGCTGGGGCAGGGGGCTGGGGTGCAGAGCAGAGACCACACAGGCCACGCAGGGACAGACTAGGGCCCACGGAAAGCACATGGCACCTCCTGTGTCCAAGCCCAGGAGAGTGTGACATGTTCCTCAGGAGGGATACACAGGGCCGGGGTCACAGACAGCAGAGCTGTTCGAGGAGGTGACAGGAACAGGAGAAAGCCAAGAACACGAATCCCCAGGGCCTGGCACATGACCATCATTGCCCGAAACCAGGGTGAGCTCACCAGCACACCTGGCGGCCCAGGTTCACGTACACCTGTTGGAGCTCCCATCTCAACACACTCGGGAACGTACCCCCGGGGACAGCACCTCCCACACACCACACCCTCCCTCAGGTCCAGGGAGCCGCCTAAGTCCTATGACCACGGTGCCCACAGTGACCTTGTTACCTCTGTGTGTCCCTATTCACCTCCATGTGACCTGCCCACCTCCATATGATCCGTTCACCTCCATGTGACCCACTCATCTCTGTAACACCTGCTCACCTCCCTGTCATCTGTCTCCCTGCAACCTGACCATTCTCCATGTGACTGGGTCATCCTCGTGTGACCCTGGTCATCTCTGTCCCCCTAAACCAATGCCCCTCTGTAGCTGGAGTACTCCTTGCCTAAAGCAGGTGCAGGGCTGGAAGGAAATGCTTCTGTGATGCTGAACCAGCCTCTCACCAGGCACGGAGGGGAGGGGGCTTATGTGGCCCTCCTGGGGGGCCCGTGCCATGTCCCAGTGACCAGGGCAGTGTCCTCTGCGCTCTCAGACCATCTGCTCTATTTGGGATCAGCTCCTGTGATCTGTTTGTGGAACCCCTTGTTGGAGGCGACAGAAGCCCGGCACATATGAAACCACCAAGGGCGGTTTTGCAGGATCAGTATTTAAACGCGTTCTGAGCGTGTTGCCCACAAGTAAGGTCCTGGGCACCCTTCCAAACTTCAAACAAGCACACATCACTGCACGAAGCACGCGTCTCTTCCTGGGCAACACATGGTCCGTCTGGCTTCTAGTGCCCCTCCCGGCCTGGGCTTCACGTCCTGGAGGCACGCCGGATGCTCTCCCGTCCTGGCTGCCCACAGCGTCCACGCCGGAGCCCCGAGCCACCGCTCTCCCCAGCAGGCACACAGGCAGAGGACCAGGCCCTCGTGAGGGGCCAGCACCCACAGACAGCCCGGCAGTAGGGCCAGGAAGCAAGCCACATTCACAGGTGGCAGACAGCTTTTCCAGAAAGTAAGGCATCAGCTGGGCCCAGAGCAGGACTCAGAAAATGTGCTGTCCCCCCAGTGAGGCTGGGGCAGGGGCGGAACACGGACTGAGGGGCAGACCGTCTGGTTAAGGGAGAGGTGGGCAGCAGAGTGGGGGCATGCAGGGCCACCTCTCTCCACACACCTTTGTCACACCTTCCCTCCAGTCAGGAAGCCCCCCCCCCCAGGGAAACTGAGGCCCCACAGGCCGGTCACTGAGTGCCTGCCCGCCCTGTCCACACTGCTGAAACCCCTCACATGGAGAAGGAGTCAGTGTCCGGCAGGCAGGGTGAGGTGGGGGCAGAGATCTTGGGGTAGGGGGAATCCACACCCACATGGCCAGAGGCCTCCATGCCCCCCCACCCCGCACCTGCCCACCTGCCTCTCTTGCGTCCCTCACTCACTCCCACCCCCGGGGATCAGGGTCCCGTGGCAGGTGACACAACAGGCCACGCTGGCCCCCTAATCAGCATCAGTGACAAGGTCACCTGCTGGCAGGTGTGGCCCAAACGGGCTGAGAAGGACTCAAGCTCGGGGAAGGGCATGTCGGGGTCCAGACCAAGCACCCCTAGAGCTGTAGGCTGGCCAGTGAGGGGGCTCCAATGCGGCTACCCCTCTTGGCCACCCCTCCCGGCCACTCTCTGGGTTTGAGGCCTCCCCGAAGGGCCAGCCTGCAGTGGTCAGAGCCCTCAGTCCCCACTCACCCCCTCCCTGCTCTGAGGGAAGCCAGCCCCCAAGCCCCCGGGTTCCAGCTGCTCACTCCTAGGGGCTCAGGGCCTCCAGACAGGCAGGCGCCTGCCTCATGGCGCCACAGGCATGTTACGGCTGCTGCCCCCACGGCTCCTTAACCCTGACCCGACCCAGGTCACTGGGTCACGCCCTGGGATGCTGCCCACGGGAGCGCTGGGCTCCGCCTTGTCCCTCGTGCCTGTGCGGTGCTCCTGCCTCCGTTCCTCTAGTGCTCCTCCAGCTGGGTCTGGGGGAGGGGGCTCAGTGAGTAAGGCCCCCAGCCCATACCTCCGGAGCCCCTGGTACCACAGGGGACTGAGCCCAGAGACCCCTCTTCGCCCAGACATGGGCTCCCCAGACATGCCGGCACCGAGCACGTGCCAGCCCCGGGCGGGAGAGGGCAGAGCTCTCCCTGCAGTCTTGCACCTCTAGCCTCGGCACACCCGCCCCATGCACCGGCCTCAGCACACCTGCCCCATGCACCCATCCATCTACCCATCCATCCACTCATCCATCCATCCACCCATCTAACCATACAAACAACCATCCGTCCATCATCCATCCATCCAACCATCCAACCATCCTCTCAAACACAACATGAGCTGGGCTTTGGACCTGTGCCCACTCCAGGCTGGGCTGGCAGGGTCTCCTTGCCTTAGACAGGCCAAGTGGCTCCAGGAACCCCGGGGACCTCATGGGCCAACAGGGGTGACAATCAAACACCTACATCGAAGCACTTCTGGGAGGTGAAAATGTGTGTGTGAGCTCAGCTCAGGGGCACACGTGGCCCACCCTGCTTCACACCAGCCCCGTCACACACATTTTCTCAGACGGGAGCTGAGGCCAATGGTCTGTCCAAGGTGACACGGGAATTACTGCAGAGTGACAGTGGTGCAGAGCCCTCGGTCCCGCCGGTGCCGGTAATGCACGTGGGTCACGGAGAAGCAGTCTCCGGTCAGGGAGCCAGCATCATCGCGAACAAGCAAACCTCCCGGAGCCATCCACCATGGCAACACTCGCTGCAGAAAAGGCAGGGCACAGCATCTCAGACGTATCGCAGGTCCTGATCCCACCTGACCGCAGAGCACAGGAACCACAGGACCGCCCGGCTCGCTGCCTCAGCAAGAAGTCCTGTTCCCGCCCCGTCAGCTCCGCAGATGCTGATGTTAACAAAGAGACACAGCCTTGGGTCATCAGCGGGGCACAAGGCTGCCGGCGGAAACTGCGGCGCGCCAGTGGCCAGAGCAGCAGGGAAAGCTGCCCAGGGCCCCTCCTGTGTTCCCGGGGAGGCGGCGGTGGGTCAAAGCAGACCCGCCCCATGGACCCCAGCAGACAGCCAGTGAGACAGGCACTTCAGGGAAAGGGACGGATCACCTGGAGACAGGTGCACACAGCCCCCAGGCGAGCAGCGAACCCCCACGCCACAGAGGCACCTGCGGACCCTCGAGGGGGCGCCTGCAGGGAGGGGTGGAGCTGTCCACTGCGGCAGGCAGGCCCCTTCCCCCCGGCCGTGACCAACTGGAGGAGACAGGCTCTGAGTGGAGCCGGAGGTGGATTAAAAATGGACAGAACTGGGTCTGGCACGTGGAGATGAGACCGGTTCCTGCAGTGACCACAGAGCCCCAGATCTAGCCAGGAGGTTAAGGGCCACCACCCGGAGGGCAAAGGTAGGAAGGCAGCTATCAAAAAGCATGAGACCACCTTGTGTCTATGTCCCCTCCCCCGGGAGGCTCGGGAGGGGGCTCCCCAGGCATCTGCTCTGCCAGTCAGGGGCGCAGTGAAAACACAGGACACCACAACGGACGGCATCTCCCACGACTGGGACCTCTCCCAGCATTTGCCTCACTGTCATTCTCTTGGTGCAGGTGCTGACCACACCCCTCGTGTCCCCACAGCCAGTTTGCAAAGCAGAACATCCACCGTCACTGGGGAGCACACAGAAGGGCTCGCCGAGCGCAGCCTCCCCCCCCCCACAGCCCCGAGCTGGGATCACACGCCCTTGGCAGGGCCACCTTCTCTGGCCCTTGTCAAGTGAGCAGCTGCCACACATGAGGAATTCTGTGCGCTGGCCTGCGTTTCATCGCCTGGCGTCCCCACTAGGCCTCCCTGGCCACCGCCTCTGGCCTCTCTGAGCGCATCTCAGAGCCAGGCCTTGACCCGGCAGCCTGGGCCCCTCCAGCCTGCTCCCAAATCTCCCCGTGCCACTAACACCACAGCTCGGGGACAGGTGCCTCCCCTGCGGGCCAGCCCTGTTACCTACAGGACATGGCCCCCTGCCCCCACCCAGGGTACACTCCCCATCTGCACACGTATTTGTTACATAAACCATTAGCTGCATGCATGCACCAGAGTGATGCGGGCTGTGCTGACCAAAGGATCATCTTGAATTTCACGATCACTGAAAAATTTCGAGATAAATAACCTAACCCAAGACGACCCTTTAAAAACCACAGGCCACTGCTGAGGGTGGGCCACACCTTGAAGGCCAAAGGTAAGAGGAACGTGGAGGCCAAACAGGGACCCGAGCTGTGCGGGCCCTGAGTGGGTGGGAAGCATCTGGAGACCACCTGGAGACAGCAGACCCCGAGGTGACTCCGGAGTGCAGAGGGCCAGGCAGGCACTGCTCCTAGAGTTTACAGAGCCCCGAGGCGAAGCCTGCCACTGCCCACAGTTACCAGGAAGGACACGGTGCACAGAGGCTGACACACGGCCAGGAGTGACTGTCACGTTCCAAACAGGCATGAACTCCAGCTCCCACTGAGCCATCCCCAGATCCTGGGCCCCCCCCGGGGGCGGGGGGGGGGGGGGGGGGGGGGGCTGGATGGGCCTTGGGGGTCCCGTGGCTTCAGTGCTGCTGGGCTTGTTGAGAGCAGATAGATGGCCTCAGGACAAGGGGACTCGGGGTAAGGACCCAGTGACAAATCCTGGGGAGTCAGGAAGTGCACACAATGCAGGGCTGCAAGAGGGGTGTGAGCAGACTGTTGAGACAGACGGACTTGGATGTGAGATCCAGACAGCGGCAGAGACCCTGGCCTCTGGCCGGACACAAGGTCGGGAAAGAGTCAGTGCTGCAGGAGGGAGCCGGGAAGACCGGGCTCTGAGGGGTGCTTGGACCATTAGAGTCAACCGGAGGCCTCTGGAAAGGCTCATGCAGGCGGCCAGCACCCACCTGCTAGAGGAAGCGCAAGGTGACCCCAGCCCTTAAAATAAAAATTGCAAGAAAACAGGGACCGCCCTTCTGAGATCTTCCCGTCCTCTTTGATTCTTTCCTCCCACCTTCGGGGAGAGACCCCAAACGTGAACAAGGAGTCCGCTGCGGTGTCATCTGTCAAGGTGACCAAGCAGTCCTCTGTCCTCATCTGCCAGGGGGCTGGGCCCCCTCCCACGTGTAGCCAGCAGCTGAGGGCAGCCGGTCCCCCAGCCCGGCTCCCCTTTCCTCCTGGGAAGCCCCCTCCCCATGTCTACACTGCAGCTCTGTCCCAGCAGGAGGGCTCTAACCAACCACAGTCAGGGTATCTCAGAGGCATCCTCACCAACAAAGCTGGTGCCCACACTGCACATCCAGATGCCCTGCGGGGCCATTCATCCAGCCAGAAGACCACCGTCCCCGCCCTGCGCAGGGGAGCCCTCAAACAGGTTTCTGGAGACAGGATCTTTGGAGAGAAGGCACACTTGGGGAAGACTGGGTAGGGGAACCTGCCTGGGGAGCCCCAGGGCTCCCCCCTCCACGGCAACCACTGGGACCAGAAGTCCCCACGTCTTCCCACAGTCTTTCCCACGTCTTTCTCACATGTCCAGCCCATCTGATGACGCAAACCCACCAGTCTGGAGATTTTCCCGGGATTCAGGATTTTTAACTCTCCCCAGGAACTATCTGAGCTCGTGGCCTCAGGTGCGCCAGAAATGGTGGCCACGTGGATTAGCACCTACTGTGCAGAAATGAGGAGGGAGGTGGGCTCAGGTCACCGTGAGCCCCCCTGGGATGAAGGCCACGAGTGGAGGGGAGAGGAGGCATCACCGGCCACGCTGAGCGGAGACCCCACCCATCCTGGGGTCGCCTCCAAAGAGGCCTGGGCCGGGCCAGGGGCGCTCATAGTGGGCCCACGGAGACAGCTCCCACAGGAAAGAGACGGCCACAGCCATCCGGCAGGCCCTCTGGGACAACACCTGCACAGGTGAGCACTATCCAGCCCAGACAGAACTGCCCGCAGGCCACGCCTGGGCGGCCCAGTGAGCCGGAGGCTTCTCCCAAGACAGGTGTCTGCATGCACGTGGCTGTACCCGGCCCAGGGTCATGCTCAGGCTTTAGGAGGCAGGCGGTGACACAGGAAAGAAGCTGCTGGATGTATCTCATCCCAGAGAGCCCGCATTCTCGGTGGGGGTGGGGGGTGGGGGCTTTGGAAGGGGGAGTAACACACACCAAAATAACCAAAAATAATTCTGTGCCTATTGAGACAGCACCTCAAAATTTAGCCAGTCACTGCACACCCCATACCCCGGGGTCACTGCCCCCATAGCCCGGGGTCACTGCACCCCCACCTCGTAGTCACTGTACCCCCATGCCTGGGGTCACTGCCCCCTCATCTCGTGGTCACTACCTCCCCACCTCGTGGTCACTGCCCCCCCCATGCCCCGGGGTCACTGCTCCCCCCCAATCCAGAAGAATCAGGTCCAGGGTCCTGGGAACAGAGAAGGATCCAGGGAGGATGCAGACACGGGCCCACCCCTCACCCCACGCATGGGGGAGCACAGGACGTGAGCCCCAGAAGCATGGCCTGGCCCTGCCTGGACTGCACTCACAGAGCACACAGAGGGGAGGGGACACAGGCATCCCGCCCCTGGTCACTCGTGCCCACGCTCGAACCTCTCACCTGACCCCCCACCCAGGCAAAGCCCAAGTGGGCTCACTTCATGGGCAGTCACCCCGTGAGGTCACCCGAGGTCATGGAGCCAGAGGGCCCTGGGCCCCGTGTCCTTCAGGACAGAACTCGGTACTACTAATTAATATAAGTATGCCCTGCGAGCGCCTCCAAGCGTGTGCCCATGTGTGTGCAGGTGGGTGTCTTTGTGTGTGTGAACATGGACAAGTGTGAGGACGTGCATGGCACATGCATGTCTGAGTGTATGTGCACTTGGTAAGTGTGTGTGTGTACTGTGAGTTTGTGCACGTGTGGGTGTGTACTGAGGGTGGGTGCGTGTGTGTGGGTGTGTACGTGCGCATATGTGTGAGTGTGTGCACATGTACGAGTGTGTGCACGTGTGCCAGACCTGGGGCTGCACATGACCAGCACCACCAGGTGTGCAAGGTCCCTTCTGCCGGCCTGCTCAGACCCTCGGTGCAAACCCAGGTGCCCGCAGCAGGGGTCGTCACCCAGGCCACAGGGCCACCCCCCTCCCCCAACCACAACCGACAGGAAGTGGTGGGACACGCCCCGAGGACACTCCGTCTGGACAGATGGCCTGCCGCCAGCATCCGGGGCGTCTCTTCCAACATTCGGCCAAGACCAGACGCGGATTCACAGAGCCGGAGAAAACGCGCAGGTCCCAGGCCACCAGCAGCTGGTGGGGACCAGAGGTGGCTCTCATCCCACTGAACACTGGGCCACAACCAGCAGACCGAAAGGTGCCTGAAGACGTATCCGCTCCTACAGAGCCATGGAGCCACCCGGAGGAAACCGAGGCACGGGGTTAAGTCCCCTGCCCGAGGTCCCACAGCCGGGAACTGCACCCCACCCTCGCACAAGCCCACCACCCCGTCTGGGTTGGGAAGCGGAACAAGGATGGTTCTGGGCTCTGAGTCAGCAGGAACACAGCACAGTTACCTGTCCCCCAGGGCGCTGAGCCCTGGCCCTCCAGACGTCGGGGGTGGGGGACAAGAGAAGGGTATCGCCGAGAGCCTCCGGGTTCCGGAAAGGGCAGCTGGGCAGCATTCACAGCAGGTGGAGACAGTGGCAAGCAGACACTTCCCCACAGAACCCCACTCTGGTCTGGGCCAGGCAGCAGCCCCCACGCCCACTCATATGACCCCTGCTCCCCACTGCACCCCAGGGGCCCCCAAACAGAAACCTGATCAGACCCCTCAGCTAAAAAGGCTTGAAGAGCGTTGGTGCTGTGTTCTGAAGAAACCGAACTGCTGGCGTGCCCTGCAGCACCCACCTGAGTCCTTCCGTGCCCACCTCCCTGGCTGAGCCCAGCCCAGCAGCCGCAGTGCCATCCATCCAGGATCTTGGCTGGAGCACTGGCCTCAGGAAGTCGCCCTGAGCTCTCCTTCCACCCTGTCCCCTCCATACGCCTGCGAAGGTCACACAAACTCCCCAGCACTGACCGCAGTCCCGGTTGGTGACCGGGGTCCCTTGCAGACTGCAAATCCTGGATAGAGGACCTGTTCCCGTGGGCCCCCTCCCCCTTCCCCTCCCCGGGGGCTGGCACCCAGGCATGGATCGCAGAGCTATCCAGAGAAGGTGAGCGTGCCCAGTCTGTCCCCGGCGCCTCCACCGGTCCACCAGTAGGGCCAGACTCCAGCACACACACAGTTCCAGGGTCCTGGCACATGCTGGGGCAGCAAAAAAAGCATCTGGGACCACCCTGAGGGGAGCAGGCCAGAGCCCTGGCCTGAAGCTGGGTGGGTACCGTAGGCGTCCAGGCCCCTGCTTCTGGTCAGCAGATTCTGCTGCCCCCAGTGTGGGCCATCCCAGGTGCTTCTTCAGGTTAGGGCCCGGCGGGGAGGACAACACAAGTGAGTCTCCGAGGGACACGCCGGATTGTGGGGAGGGGACCCAGGGGTCAGGCAGGCTGTGAATCAGGTGTTCCCCAGGGAATGCCCACAGGACGCAGACCTGGAGGCGTGGGGGAGACACCCCTTGCCACCGGGGGCTCACAGAGTGCTCAGGGCTGTAAGCCTGCAGGTGGTGGGAAGCCCAAAGTGCTAAGAGCAGAGCCCCGCCCAGCCACCAGAGGCCTATGGAAAAGGGGTGCCGCTGAGGACAAGAAGGCTGTCATGGGGGCACTCCTCACCAAGGCAGAGAACCCCACTACCCCCCCCACGCCTTCACACAGCAGCAAGAGGACCCACCTGTCTTCCCCTTGCAGCCCCCACCCAGCAGCAAGGGGTCAGCCAAGACAGGTGGCTGCACCAGCAGGGGAGCAAACAGGTGACAGGGACCAGCCAAGCTGGGGGAGGAGGAGGGAAGTACCAGTGGGGAGAGGGGCCAGCCCGGGCCTGGCTGGGGTGGGGGGGCAGGGGTTGGAGGCCAAGTCAAGGGGGTCCAGCAGGGGCAGTGCCCAGCTGGAGGAGGGGCCCTACTTGGTAAGGGCCCAGCTGTGACCAAAGGGCGGCAGGGGCGGGGCCTGTGGAGGGAGGGGCCGGGGAGCCAGTGCTGAGTCCGAACAAGGGGGCTGTGTGGGGAGGGGGGAGAGCCAGGGAGGGGAAGGGGAGGGGCCTTGGGGTGTGGCAGCAGGGGGGCCGGGGCAGCTGAGGGACCAGCAGGGGAGGGAAATGAGGGCAAGGGGAAGGGGGAGGGAGCACTGGCGGGGGAGGAGCTCGGAAGGGGGCGGGGCACAGGAAGGGACAGACTCCCCCCAGCAGGAGGAAGAGCCGGCGTGTGGGTGGTGGGCACGAGGCGCATCAGCAGCCTGGTGGCCTGGGCGTCCCCTTGCCAGCAGCACTAGGGTTCCCCCAAGAGCTCAGAGGAATTGGAGGAGGGACACAGGGGGATTCCAGCCAACTCCCACTTCGCCAGGACGAGGGGATGGTGGTTTCTGTGGTCCTATCAGAGGTTCAGAAGAGGGGGAGGGGTGCACTGAATAGATTTCACTTATGAGGATAGGCGACCGAGCAAAACCATTGTGCACAACACAGTGGACCCTGTGTGGGCCCACTACAGCAATCTTACCCCACCCTGGCCCAGAAGTGGGTGTTTGGGGTCCGTGGGGGGTAGGAAGCTGGGGCTGGCAGGCACGCAGAGCCCTCCAGTGGGGGCACCCTGAGCCAGCCTCTCTCCTCCAGGCACACCCCTCTCCCTGCCACCACCCCAAGGCCTCCACCTTGGCGTGCACACACACAGTCCCCAAGCGGCCACTCTGTCCTCGAGTCCCTGAGTGCCACCACCGGGAGCAGGGGGCACATGTGTCCTCTCCCCCTTCCCTCCTCCTCACCCCTCCCAGCACCCCAGGATCCACTCACCACCCCACCCCCATACCCCCACCTGGGCCCCAGGTCTCCAGGCAGACCTCAGGTGTTCTGGAACAAAATGCCTTCAATTCTGACACATTGCTCAGTTAAATAAAAACAAATTGCTTAGTTTAGATGCAACCAGTGGGCAGGGAGCAGGGGCACAAAGAAGGAAGGGGCTCCTCCTGGGGGCTGGGCTGGGTGGGGATAAAACCATGTCCCTAAACTCTTTCTGCCCTGAGGGCAGCAGCAGGCGCCCCTCCAGGGAAGGCGGTCTAGCACCAGCCCCAATGTCAACTGTGCAGTCGTGGCCTCCTGGGTCCTCTTAGCCTGGGCCAGCCTGGGTTCCACAGGGTCCCCACAGCACATGAGCCACATCCCAGAGCTCCGCACAGCAGGGCAGAACAGGGCTGCTGCAGGAAACCCCAGAGCCTCCCTGAGGAGGGGCAGAGGCTCTGGGAGCCCCCACGTGAACCCCTCAGTGCCCAGAGCAGCACTCCCCAGCACACAGAACACCCCATGCATGTGCAGTAAAGCCAACAGCCTGGCACAGACTGCCTCAGTCACCCCACCCCTGCACAGCCTCCTTGGGCCTCCACCTCCAGCCCCCAGGGCTTCCGCTTGCCCCGAACAAGACCCCGAGGAATACAGGACCATCCACACACGACCACCCTGCAGGGTAGCAGGGACACTGGAGAGCATCGGCAAGCAGGGGACGGGCCTGACACATGGGGTCCCACCTTCCCCGCCCCGCCTCCAGGCCAGGCTGCCCAGCTGCCCCAGGACAGGTTGGTCCACACCTGGGGGACACCCAGGCCCTCACCAAAGTTTCTCTGCACCCTCCCCCATCTGTTTGTCCACATCGCCACCACCACTAGTGTTTGTAGACTTGAACAGGAACATTCTGAAGGAGCCCAAACACAGTGGAAGCAGAAGACTCTGAATACGAGCTGTTCCAACAGATTTCCAACGGTGCCCCAGCCCTGCAGGTGGGGAAACTGAGGCCCTGGGATGGATGGGGGCGTGCATTGCCCCGCTGCGGGAACCCCTGAGGATCCGGGCTCCCTGGATAGGCTCCCCTCCCCCACAGATGCAGGGGCCCCTCTCATCCTGGGGGCAGAGCTCCCTGTGCCCAAGGCACCTTTGCAGACTCTTTCCTCTCCCTGAATTCTCTAAAAGGAACAAGCGGAAGCTACATAAAAAAAATTGTTTCAGAAAAAGACAATAGTACAGCTTTTCACTGAATCGACTGAACCTCGGGTACCCCAGAACCCTAGTGGCCCTGGCCCTGGGCCTGTCCAGGTCAGCTCGGGACCGGCACCACCGGGGGCTGGCCTGGCCGCTGGGCCTCCCCTCTTGTGCTGGCAGGGAGGCTGTCGCGCTGGGGGGCCTGGCTGTGGGGGCCAGACAGCCAAGGGGGGGGGGGAGGGCTGCGGGGGAGGGGTTCAGGAGCACCTCCTGAGGCCATCAAGCAAGGGCCACATGCTGCCCACGAGAGGCCAGAGGGAGGTGTGCTGGAGAGCCCTGTGGGAAGGAACCCCCTCCCCTCCCTGCGTGCAGGCAGCCCTCTGGCCCTCTTCCCTTTTCTCTGCTTTACCTCTGTCTCTGGCTTTCACCCCTACTTTCTTCCTCTCTCCTCCCCACCTCCACAAGCCCCTTCCTGGGCCCCCCCCCCCACCGCAGCCTCTCTGCCAGCTCCCTTCCCCCTTCCCTCCTCCTCACCACCCCACCCCCCGCCACGCGCTGGACTCTCTCGGCCTGAATGCAGGTCCAGCATTGCACTCACAGCCCCTCTGACCATGTGGGCCCCTGCATCCCCGTCGGGGACACCTCCCTCGGTCCCTGGGTGGTCCCTGCATCCCCATCCCTCGGTCCCTGGGTGGTGGATCCTGGTCCTGGGCACCCCCCCCCCCAGACTCCCCTGTCTGATTCCCTCACCTCCTCCTTCTTCCCAAGCTTGCTCTGTCCAGCTCCCCTCATCCCATCGCCCCCACCTCCTCCATCTGCCACATTCTGTGTCCCTGGATGGGCTCGCCCACCTCATCGGATTCCCCCACCCTCCTGCCAAAACGCCGCCAGAGACAGAAACAAAACCCTCCTTCGGGGGCCCTCCAAGCCCCTGTGGGCTGGGCTGGGCTGCACTTCCCCCACCCCCCCACCCCTCCCCACCCCTGCCAGGCTCTGAAAGCCCCACACAGCAAAGACATCTGCCTCCAGGGTCCTGGGGCCCAGGGAGGAGCCCGGGGGGAAGCGGCAGCCTCCTTGTTCCCGCTAGTGTCTCACCAGTCCGCCCAGAAGGCAGTGACAAAGTTCAGGCGCTGCCAACCTGGGTCAGGCCAAGGTAGCGCGGGGGCGGCAAGGACCAAAAAGCCCCATTCGACCTTGGCAGACGTATCTTTCTAGACCAGAGACGGGTCCGTAATGGGTGCCAGAGTGACTGGAGAGGACCCAAATCCTCGTCCCCTCCCCACGTCCCTGGGGTGCTGCAGGCCGGGAGGGGGACTCTGCACGCGGTCCAGGCGCGCTGGAGAGGCGCCCAGAGCTGTGCGCACAGCCAGCAGGAGCCCTGCCCGCCCCGGAGCCGATCGCGCGCCCACTTTCGGTCCCTCCTGCGGGATGTGTGCCGCCAAAGAGCGGCAAACCGGGATCTGGCCCTGCTTGGCCGCTCCCCAGCTGCCTGACCTTGGGCCAATCCTTGCCCTCTCCACGCTCGCGTCTCCACGCCCCACACCCAGGGGCGCTTTGTGGACGGTAACTCGGAAAAGAGGCGGGCCCTCGCAGCCCCCCACTGCGTCCTCAGCTCGCTGAGTGACCTTGAACGCCCCCCCCACACACACACACACACTCGGGGTGTCAGTTTCCCCACCTTCCCAGTCAGTTGATGCGCACCGGGCTTCCAGTGTCCCCAGTCCCTCCCGGGCAGGTGTGCCCCAGACCGGACCAAGGGCGCGCGGCGGCACTTACCGTCCTCCAGAGACGCGGGCGCTTGGCGGGTACCAAGGTGGCCGTGACCACCAAGTGCGAGGCGGCCACCACGAGCCCGAAGCCGATGGCCAGCAGGCTGCGCACGGGCAGCAGGGCATAGGACACGAAGGTGACCAGCAGGAGCTGCCACACGCCCTGGTCGGCGGTCGCCGGCCCCGAAGCGGCGCCGGCGAGGGTCCCCGCGGGGCGGCCGAGCGCGAAGGGGCAGCACAGCAGCGCGAAGGTGAGGCTGAAGAGCAGCGCCAGCTGGCCGACCTGCTGCAGCTGGGGCACCTGCAGCGAGCGCACGTTGGTGACCACGAGCAGCGCCAGGAAGAGCACGCAGTGCGCGGGGTGCGAGCCCCGGGCCAGGCCGGCCGCGGGCCCCGGCGCGCCCAGCAGCTCGGCCAGCGCCAGCGCGCCCGCCAGCCCGCTGAGCACCGCCAGCGCCTTCAGCGTAGCCGCCTGCTCCAGCCGCAGCGTGTAGCCGCGGAACAGCGCCTCCAGCTCGGGGCACGCGAACTCCTCGTCGCACGCCCGCAGCCCGCGCCGGCCGCCCGGCCG
>NC_064816.1:58759642-58845329 GCF_023721935.1 Panthera uncia | reverse complement strand
GCGACAGCCCGGCCGAGCGCCGAGCCGGGGGGGGCCGCGTGACCGGGGCGCCCCGCCGCGCGCCGAGCCTCAGTTTACCCCGCTGGGCCGTGTCTTGGGGCGTGGAGAATGCTAGCGTCGCGCGCTGAGCCCCGGGGGTGGGGGGTAGAAGGGGGGAGTTGGGGGGAGCCGGGGTTGGGGGCGTCTCCCCGCCCACTGTGTGAGTCCCGGGAGAAGCAGGCCCCTCCGCTCTAGAGGCGCCCTGGGGGCGCCCCGGGGCCTGCGACGCCCCCTCGCGGGACCCTCGCGCGGCGCGCTGGACGCGCGTCCCGTCCGGGGCGGGGGCTGCGAGCCCTGGTAGCCGCGGCCGTGGCCTCCTGGCTGCCCCGCGAGCCAGGCCAGAGTCCCGGCAGGCGATGAAGCTGTAGGTGCAGGGGTGGGGTGGGAAACGGCGCCCCGTAGGGGGGACGCTGCAAACAGACGTGATGGCGGCACGCATTCTCCCAGCAGGAGAAACGCGACCGTGGATCCCACCCAACGACTCCCGTGCCACGGCTTCTGCTCACTCGGTCCAAGGGAAGGGGCTTGGTGCTCACACTCGCCCCAGGGCGGGTGCCTCCGTCCGCCCTCACACCCCAGGATGGGGTAAGCAGCTGGCTTCAGGAGGCTTGCGGAGAAGTAAAGGCTGTCGGCAAAACCCCTGACCCCTGCGTTATGCCCTGCTGCTTCTCATCCACCCCTCCCTATGCGAGGACCAGGAACTGGGGGCCCCAGAAATCACAGAGCCCAGGAGGCTAGCCCTCTGCAGGGGTCCTTCCCAGGTGACTTCCAGACCCCAGGATGCGGTTGGTGTGGCCCAGGCACGGGTCTGTGTTAGAGGCACTACAGGGATTTCAGTCGGTCCTGGGGTGAGAGCCACTGGCCTGGCCGTGTGTTTTTGTATGGGCTCAAGATCTAGAACATGGGGCCATACGAAGTTGCCATTTTTGTTAATTGCACAAAGCAGTCACACGTCAGCTCTGATCATTGTAGAGATGGCACCTCAGGGTCTGCCCAGTCAGGAGCTCACACCATTGCATTCTCGACAGCTGGCATCAGCAGGTAGTCACATACTCGGTGGCCACCCCACCCCTCCTCCTGGACAGGCCTCCCCACGCAAGGCGCCTCCTCTGTGAAGCCCTCCTGACTCCCCCACCCCTGTACTGCTTCCCTGTGTGGGTCCCCAATCCCCCTAGGACCCTGTGCTCTATCTGATCACCTGGTCACTTGTCCTTGTCCCCTCTTGGACCTGGCAGCCCCCGGGGCAAGGGGAATCTGGAAGTCACCTGCCTACCCCTGTTCCTGGCTGGCCTGGCAAAGTGCCCATCTTCCTCATCTTGTCCCCACCTGTCCCCAGCAGTAGCACAGTCTGCGTGATCTTTCAGGCATCAACTATCAAGAGTACACTCTCTTGTTAAATGTATGGTGTAGTTTTATGTCCTAATGATCAGGAAAGGAAAGCTGAATAATGTCCAAAAGTTGGGCAAGCCACCCAAGAATGAAGGCATGAAGTGTCCTGGGGCCAAGTTCACAAGCCAACAGAGCCCCCTCCCTCACCAACACACCCACAAGATGATGTTGGCACCCACCTCTTTCCAAGAGCCCGCTCTCTGTTGGGGGCGGCAGAAAGAGGTTCCAAACAGGGACAGCACCCTTTGCTCACTGCCACAGGTGCGTGTCCTACTAAAGCACCCAGGGCCACCGGTCACTTTCCTGTCCGTCATCCAGTTTGCTCCGTGGCTGTCTGGAAAGGAGGAATCGCGTCCTCATTTTGTCGCTGAAGAAGCAGAGGCCTGGAGAGGCTTGCACATTGCTGCCCGAGTCACAGAGACTGGAGGTGCCAGGGCCCCCAGGGAGCCTCCTACTGCATGCGGGGGGGCTGCTGGTCCCGTTTGCTGGGTTGAAAGACAAGGACTTAAGTGGGCAGTTTGCAGCCAGGGATGACGGGCAAGCTGTCTGAGACACAGTGCGGTTCCCACGCCCCGTGCCCTCGTGGGTGTCATCGGTTTAATCATGCGCTGAAGTCCTAACCCCGCGGTACCTGAGAATGTGACCTTCTTTGGGGCAAAGGTCATTACAGGTGTCCTTCAGACAAGGCCACACTGGAGTTGAGCAAGTCCTCCTCCAGTATGACTGGTGTCCGTATACAAATGGGACATTTGGAGACAGACACACAGGGAGAAAGCCTGAAGGCAAATCACGCCGCCAGAAGCCAAGAAGCCACCAGAAAGCAGGAGCCTCCCCCCCCCCCGCCCCACCGCCCCTGCCACCAGCGCCTTCCCAGAGAACTCAGTCCTGAGATGCTGTGATCCCAGGCTCCCTCCCAGCCCCCACAGCCGTGAGAATAGATGTCTGGTGTCCAAGCCCGGAGGCGGCCCTGGTCCAGCAGCACGCCCAGCACGTGCCGTACCCTGGGTAATGCTGCCTGTTACGCAGGGTAAATATTGACCCATGGCAAAGTGGCCGTGCAGATGCAGTCGGGAAATTATGCTCCTCCAGTAAGCACCAGGGCCGCTCGGGAGGTGAGCAGAGTAACCCATGTGTGTGTGCTAACTCTGGCCCTCCTGCTCAGGTGGCTGACAGCCATCTCCCACCCAGCCAGCTCCTCATTCAAGGCAGGACGCCAGCCTCCCATGCGTCCCTCTGACTTTCCATCGCTTACAAATCTGTCTCTTTGCATCTGAGCCTTGTGCTTCAGAGGAACCCCCTGAACTGGCCCGGATCGTGGGTGGGCATGGTGTGGCATGGGCCCAGCCTGGAGCCTGGCCCAGCGTCATGGCCTTCCCAGGGGCCATGTGGTGTCCTGGCTAAGGGTGCAGACCTGTGCCATGCCGCCCAGCTGTGTGACTTTGGGCAGGTTACTGACCCTCTCTGTGCCTCATCTCCACACAACGAGGATGTAAGAGTGCCTTGCTCACAGGCGGTCGTGGGCTGAGAGCCCCGAAGCTGCCCCTTGTAAGCACGGAGTAGAGACAGCTGCTGGGCCTAACAAGTCGGTGTTCTGTGCCCGCAGGAACGGGGGGGTGTCACGCTAAGTCTTGGAGCCGAATGTCAGGTAAGCCAGCTTCTGTCGGGGAGTGTCCCCCAGCTCCTGGGACTTCTGCCGGAGCTCTGGTTTCCAGACGAGGTCTCTTCCGGGCTCCCACTCTGTACTTTGGGACAGAGTGTCCCCTGTGGGTCTGTGGGACACACTCGTGGAAATGCAGGCGAGTCAGGGAAGGGAAGAGGCGGCCGGTACTCAACAGGGAACCACACTCAGGAAAGCTGCATCCGTCGGATCCACTGGGGATACGAGAACCGCACAAGAGGCCCTGTTCGCTGTAAGAAGCCCTGACCTGGGGGCTCAGCCTCCCCATCCCCTGGCAGGCTGGTGGTTTGGGGACATGCGGAGCCCGTGAGCGCACCGTGCACGGTGAGTGGAAACCGTCAGAGGACCTGTTCGGGACGGACGGGACCCCAGCCCGAAAGTTAGTTCCCTCGCTGACAGCCGGATGGCTGACACTGGGCGGCAAGCGGCCGCAGCCTCAGACCCACGGCGCAGAGGCCCGCGGAGGCCCCAGCCTGACTCTGCAGCCTGGCCGAGGCCACAATGGGGAACGTGGCCCCGGGCGGCTGGGACCGAGGTTGAGGGGTTCCTCCGGCTAACGTCGGGGCTGCAGTTAGAAAGGCAGGTGGGTGATCACGGAGCCACATAGCACAAGTGGCAGGAGGGACTCACTAGCCTGCCGCTTCACACGTCACTATCCCCATGCCTTGCCGGCCAGGAAGGCCAACTGGGCGGCCTCCCAGCCAGCTCCGCCACTTTCCTCCGTGGGGCCCTGTGTCGCGGGTCCCGGGGACTTGGCACCCTCACCTCTGCGCCAGGGTCTCAGAGCGATGGGCACCAGATAACGGCAGCCCGCACGCCTGATCCGCAGGGAGACCTGGCTGGCAGGGGGAGGTTTGTGTGATGGGCACATTGGCAATCACCTTGTCGCTAGGATTCGGCACCGAGCCAAATCCTGGCCCCTGGGAGAGGCCCCTGGGAGAGGCCTGGGCCAGCCTGGCAGTCCCCAGATAACACACGCTCAAAACCATGGCCAGCGCTCCCACAGAAAGCAGCCACAGGGCGTGTCCTCTGGCCAGCCCTCTGGGGTCGGGGGAGTGGGGTCAGGCTGGGCCATCTGTGACCACACCTGAATCCCCAGAATGGAGCGGGCCTCCCGGAGACGGCGGGCAGAAATGGGACCCTGAGCTCTGGAGGCCCAGAGCCACAGTCCCTGCACAACAAATCCAGACATGGGGCTGGTGGGACTGACCTCTTCTCCCAGGAGCCAGGAGTGGTGTGAGGTCCATGTCCTCCTGGATTCTGGCCGTGGACCAGGAAGAAGGTCTAATGGGCCCAGGCGTGAGGGCGTGCAAGGTGGAGGTCAGCAAGGGCAGAATGGGAGGTTCTGGATAACCCCAGCAGGGCAGACGCCAGCCACGGGCTACCCGGGAGGGTCTAGTGAGCCCCAGAGGGAGGTGGCAGTGGGTGGTCTCAGATGGAGAGGTGCCTCCTTCCAGCCCCCCTGCGCCCACCCGGGAGCTCCAAGGCACAGCCTTCTTCCCGAATCTGACCACATCTCCCTCCAGAGGCCAAACCAAGTGTGTCCCCTTCCGGCTCCTCTGAACTGAGACTTCTTTGTACTAAATTGAGAAGCCGCTGGATTCCGGGCAGGCTCTTCCCGAGAGGGAGGGGACTCTCCACCAGGCCCTGGCCGTGCGGGTGGGGTTGGGGGAGTCCGTCCCACCCTGAGCATCGTGCGAGAGCAGTTAGGACACACATGCCACTCTGAAGCTGCTCTGGCACCTGCCTGTTGATTTAGAGTCAGGTCACCACTGCTCTCACAGGAAGGACACTGTGTGGTCCCACCTGGCATCTGGGGGAAATGTGGGGGGGGGGGGGGGTGCACCAGGACCAAAGCCAGGCCAAGGGCTGTGAACTGGAAATTGTTTGAGGTCAGGAAGGACCTCCTGTCTGGGCTTGAGGCTGGTAAGGAAGGTGAGTGTAGGCTGACTGTCCTCCTCTCCAGGGCTCTGGCAGGGGCCAAAACCTTCCAGAACAGGCCCAGAAGGAGACCCCGCTGACAGGAATCATTGAGGGGGAGAGGTTGGGGGTTTTGGTCCCTCTCTCAGCACCCCTGCCATTAAGGACATAGGGCTCCAGCTTTCCTGGCTGTGGGTCCTGTGAGGACCCGCTGAGCCCAGAGACGGGCGCGTCCACCCTGGCAACTCCCTGGCCGTGCATGACAGAGACCCCTATGTTTCCATCAGGGGCTCTGGTCAGGCGCCCAGAAGCCAAGGCCACTGAGGGCAACCTCAAGAGACCCATGGTGCTGGGTTCTGAAAACACAGCGGTGACCCAGGCCCCAGCCTGCGCACCAGGAGTGCACAGCCCAGCAGAGAGAAAGAGGGGGACACAGCGACCCACTGGAGGGGACGAGGGGTGCCCCCCACGCTGGAGGCAGTGGGAGCCATGGGCGGCAAGCAGTGCCAGTGTGCCCCCCTCCCCGAACACAGCAGCCTCCCCCCCTCCGGCTGAATGAGGTCAGGACGGGACTCTCCATGAACCCCACTTCATGCGGTCCGCTTGCTCACTGGGAGCATTTGGGGTCCTAGTAGCTCAGGAAACAATGCTCTAGGATGCGCTCTCCTGGGGACCGTCCCCATTGCGGACAAAAGGCCAGTGGACAGGCGTGCGCCCTCGAACAGCGCGGACTGGGTGCCGGGCGTTCAGTGCATTGGGCTCAGTCGTCCTGGGGGGTCAGGGCGCTCACCCCGGACGGAGCCAGGAGAACCCGGGAAATAAGGCCTGCTCACGAGAGCTGAATGCGGAGTCGGCTCTGACAGCTGCACCGAGAGGCAGGGAAGCTTCAGCCTGAGGATTTGCGCTAAAAATAGCATCGTTGGCTTGTGGGTAGAGAATTTGACCCAATTAGAGATTACCAGTTTCAGGAATTACTGGAAAAGAAATCTCATTAAATAGGTTAAATATAGGAGCCAGAGGCTGAGAAGGCCATCTGGGAGTCACAGGAAAACCAAAACCCGGGCAGGGTTGCCGGTGCGCGCCCGTCCCTATCCCCGCGCAGGAGGGTGCTCAGCGGGGACACGTGAAGCAGAGCAGGCCGGGGGCAGGGCCAGGCGGGGTGTCCCGCCTCCTCTCGGCAGGTGGTGGGGTGGTGGGGAGGGCTGGCATTACCCTTGGGACCCCAGCCCAGCCCCCTGCTGGTTCTTCCCTGCCCCTCCGCAGTCTGCCTTCCAGACCCGGGACCCGCCCACCGGAACAGGGCCTCCTGGGCCTCCACTCAGCCCTCCGTCCGGCCTGCGGGCTCCTGCCAGTACCCGGGGCGCCCTCCCAGCTGCCCGCACCTTTTCCCTGAAAGTAGAGGAAGGGAGGGTCTTATCCGGTCCTCGCTCTGAAAAATCAGAGGCTTCCTTCTACCCCCTGGGAGCGCTCCCCAGGCATGTTCCCAGCGCAGGCGCCCTGAGAAAAACCTAAGAAAATCATTGCTGTGTTCGAGGAACCCCTGCCCTGCACACCTGCCCAGCACCTCTACCCTACACCCCTGTCCAGCACCCCTGCCCTTCTTCCCTGCCATGCACCCCTGCCTTTCATCCCTGCCCTGTACTCCTGCCCTGTGCCCCTGCCCAGCACCCCTACCCTGCACCCCTGCCCAGCATCCCTGCCCTGCATCCCTGCCCTGCACACTTGCCCAGCACCCCTGTCCCTGTGCCCCAGCCCTCCTGGTGATACTTTGCTCCTGGATGTCCCTGCGTGGCCAAGGACCAAACCTCCGAACCTCCCCCACCCTGCAGAGTTCTGCCAGTTGAGGTGGCCAGAGCGCTAGAAGCTAGGGCAGTGGGGCTGGTTCCCTTGAGTCCTTGACATCCTGAGGCCCAGGTTGTGTTCCCTGTGGCAGCAGGGGTGATGCAACACATGGAAGTCCCCTGAGCCCAGGGTCATCCCCAGGTCAGTTCTGCCCGAGTGCCGGCAAAGACGACACCGTGGCCCCAGCCTCCTACCCGGGGTTGACCACGGGAGGGGAAGGTGACCTTCTGCACACACGCTCGGCACCTCTACCAGAGCCCTCCTGGCCCCGCGCGGCCACAAGCCTGCTCCTGGGCCGGTCGCTCTGCCCAGAGCCCAAGGTCTCTGACCAGCGGGCCCAGCCCGGGACCCCATGTCTGCCCTAAGGAGAGGGGGTGTCAAAGGAGCCCCTCCACACCCCCTCCACCCCGTGGCTCCTCCGTGTCTGTCTTTGCGGTGGGTGTCATGGGGTCCCCGGAACACATGCCCACCTGGAACCTCAGAATGTGACCTGACTGGGCACAAGGTCTTTGCAGATAAAACTAGCAAGGCCCCCAAGGTGCATTCCAGGCAGGCCCCAAATTCAGGAGGAGGAGAGGACGCAGAGGCAAGCAGCCAGTGTCACAAGCCCGCAAGCCCAGGCCGCCAGAGGTGGAAGGGGTCCCCACAGGCTCCGAGAGAGCGGCCCCCCGACACCTGATTCGTCAGGTGGTGGGAGTCCGAACTCCTTTTGTAGAACCACCACCTGGTCCAGAGTTATTTTTCCCAGCAGCACAGGAAACTCATGGATTCCGGCATCTGTGACCCTCCCTTGTGAACTCCTGAGCATGAAGGTCACTTCTCATTCACTGTTACGTCCCACTCCTGCGTCCCCGGGTTCAACCCCGGGCAGGGACCCGGGGATACCGGTGGACTGAGGTGCATTAAGTCTGACAGCATCGAGGGTCCGGGACCACTGAGTCAGGGCAAGCTACTCAATCAGCTGTGGCCCCCAGTGCGCCCATCAAGGGGGCCCTGCGCTGACAGCGTGTGCCAAAGACTCGGGAACAGTGCGGCCGAGCTTGGATGGCAACAGTGCCTGAAGCGGTGTATGCACGTCCCTCTGGGTGAGGATGTGGACATTTTCCCTCCTGTACAAGTTTCCGTGGTTTACAAAAGCTTTACAACAAATTTTTGTAATCAGAATAATGTAAATCAACGTGATGAGGTTTGATGAGAGCTAGTGCACAGCAGGTTTGTGAAGACCCGTGAATAGATCACCGTACAGATGGACTTTGGCCACTGCAACACACAGGAAAATACACATCATAGCGGTAACAATATTTCCTTTGAGGTCAAGACAAGTGAGGGGCAGAGCAAGGAGATCGTGTTTGTTGGGCTCACGGGGCCCGCTCCTGGCGTCCGGGGGGAATGTGGGGTGTGGTCCATGCGCGTTGCTCCCATGTTGTTTGAGGGGGAGGGAGGAGCCTCCCTCCTCCCCCCCCCCCCAGGACAGTCCGGCCTCTTCCACCAGCTTCGCTCCCTGGGCCTCCCCAAGCCAAATAACCGTGTCGGTACCGCACGCGAATTCGGGTCCCCCAGGAGAATCAGTTGGGATGCCAGGAGGTCCCCGTGGACGGGGATCGACACCCCGAGGAGGCGCCTCTGTCCCTGGTGGGGCACAGGAGGGCGCTGGCGCATCTCCTGCACCCGGCTGTGGGGCGCCAGGTGCCCCTCCCCACCCCGGCCCCTCCCCCCACACCTGCGTGTGCACCTGCACCGTGAGTGCGCCAGCCAGCCGGGCACACCTTGATTTCCACAGCGGTTTCCAGGGCAGGGGCGCAGTTCGTTTGGCCAAAACTCACGGAGCTCAGGGTCTTGCTTCTCACACCCCACAGGGTTGTTTGGGCCGCAGACCCCTTTCCAGGGCAAGCCTTCCACCTGCCCAGGTGCGGGACGCAGCCCCCTCACGCTTGGCCTCGACACTGCCATCTGTAAAAAGAAGGGAGTCCCTGCTGACCCCTGCCCGCTGTGAAGACGGAGTGCCACCCCCTGCAGACCAGGCTGTCCTCCGCACCCCCAGCCTCCACCCTTCCTGCTGGGAGAAAGCGGCCACCCAGCCACGGCCTCTGGGAGAGAACGTGCCCGGTGTGGGCATGGAAGCAGCCCCTGACCACTCCCCTTCGGTAGATCGTGTGTGAAGGAAATAAAGCTTTCCTTTTATATGAAAAGGTATGGAGACTGTTCTAGAATAACAGATGTGCCAGGACCAATTGCAACACACAAGCCTTGATTGGATCTTAGCTGCCAGGAATCCAGAGCCCCGGGGGACGGTGAGGGACGTGGGGACGGCCTGGTCTCAGATGACACTGACACTGTGACATCGGGCCAGCCTGTCCTGGTCCCCGGCCGTGGGGGCCCAGGTGCTCAGGGACTCAGTGCCTGCGAGTTCCACCAAAATGCTTCCGTCAGAGAGGACCCTCCGTCCCCCATCCTGTCCTACATGTTTGAAAGTGTTCCCCCTGGATGGTGGGGGACACCGGCAACGTAAGGAAGCAAGCAGGAAAAGAAGACCATGCATGGAGACCCTGAAGGACTCGAGACTTTGTAACCATCACACATGGAGCACAAAACAATGAGGAACGGGCTTCTTAAGGCGTCGTGACAAGCGTGAGCAGCAGGGCTCTTGTTCACACAGCATCTGAAGGGCGGCCAGACTGAAGGACGAGCCACCACGGGGGACCAGGAGCAGGCCTTACAAAGGGCTGCCACCAGAAACCCCGACCAACGGGCGTATGGCTTGGAAGCCCTGACAAAAAATCACTCCCAGCCAGGAACTGCACAGTTTACAGGTTATTTTTGTGGATGAGGATAAAATACAGACATTTCCAGAAAATCAAAGACCAAGAGAATTGCAGCAATTAGCCTACAGCAGTGAAACCCTAGAGACACGTCTGGGAGGAGAGGAACGTGAACCCAGAGAAAGGGTCAGAGGCGTGTCAGGGGCAGGCAGGTCAGTGACGGTGAACAGGGAGGGCAGGTGAGGACACGGGAAAGAAACACAAGCACCAGGCAAGAAGACCTTCACTATGACAAGTGCCACTGAGGCTGGAGGGGGGTCACCCACAGTGACAACGGCTTTGATTCATCAGGAGGATGCGGTCTGGGTCGGCTCAACTCCAACACGGACCAGGAAGACAGATGTGATCCTCTCGCCCTGCAGGCCCCCCATCGGGGTGCCGACAGGTTTGGGCCCTCCTGCAAGGTCACCGACCCCACCTCCTAACAGTAGCACCCGGGCGAGTCCCTTCCAACACATGAATTGAGGGGCAGGGACATGAGCATTCAGCCCTGCGACAAAAAGTGGGTCCAAACACGTAAATTAACAGTTGGCAAAACTACAAGGAGAAATCAAGAAACGTATCATCGGAGTGGTTGATGGCAATCCACTGCTTTTCAATTATTAATAGATGATGCTGAAAATGTGCAAAGACAGATGAGATTTGAACAACACCGTTAACAGAGCCGTTTCAGCCCATATATGTTCTTCCAGGTACATGTGCAACATTTGCAAAACGCCGACACAGACTTCAAACATCTCAGACTCAGGCTCGTACAGTATATGTGAGTAGAGAAAGGTTGTTGAGATGTTCCCATACGTCTAGGTAACCCAGGACACAAAACGAAACACCAGAAAAAGTTAAAATACTTGAAATACTAATACATAAATCATAAAAATACTGCCTGCCAACACTTAAGAGATACAGCAGACACAGTATTTAATGGGAAATTGATGGCCTCAAAGTACTTAAATAGAAGGAGGAGAGGCTGCAAATAAAAACCCAAGAACCCTGCTTAGTAGGTTGGATAAAAGGGGCGCCTCCGTGGCTCAGTCAGTCAAGCCTCCGAGACTAGATTTCTGCTCAGGTTCATGAGTTCGAGCCCCATGTCCGGCTCTGTGCTGACAGTGCGGAGCCAGCTTGGGATTTTCTCTCTCTGTCAATCTCTCTGCCCCTCCCGTGCTCACTCTCTCTCTCAAAAATGAATTTAAAATTTTTTTTAATGTTTCGTAAAAAAAAAAGATCAATGTAACAATGTAACAGCATATTCGTTCTGTGTCTGAAACGGAGAGACAGAATTTTCCAAATGACCTCATTTACAATAACGGCAAAAATTATAAGGGAATAAATCTAACAAAACAGGTGCAGCTCCCATCAGGAGGAATTCTGAAACTTTGTGGAAATTGCTGAGGAGAACCCAAACGAGCAGAAAGAGACCTGCTATGTTCATGGGTAAGAAAACCCCACACCAGGACAAAGAAGGAGCACGAAGTCCCACGAAGGGACAGGGTGACCCAGACACAGAACCCCGTGCCTAGGGCGGCTCATCTTGTGGCAAAGGCAGCATGATTGATGGCCAGGAAATGGGCAGACATTCAATAATTAACACATTCCGTGTTGATAACTAAGATATCCAATAGCTAGGAAATAAAAAACCCGCTGCCTACTCAACACCACCCCCAAAACTCAGTCTTTGTGACACAAAGATGAATGTGAAAGGCAATGCTGTAACCCGTTTTGAAAGAATATATCGGTGAGGCGATTTGACTTTTGGGGCAGGGAAGTGTTGCTTCAACAAGAGACCAAAAGCGAGATGCTCGCGGGATGAATCTGATGACATTGTAGAAGGTCTCGGCTCATCGAGGGCCCCGTGAAAGATAAAAGCCCCAGCCATGAGCTGGGGAAGGACACGAGCCGTCTCCAGAGCTCAGAGTGGGTTCTCGCCAACTTCTGCGCAGAACTCTCATAAGTGGAAAGGCAAAGACAAACAGCCCACCCCCCTGAAAATGGGGAACAGACAGGACAAATATTTTACGTGCAGTTTACAAATAAACAGAAAGAAAAAGATGCTCCAAGTCTTCAGTGGCAAGGAAAGTCTTGTGGAGATCGCAGTGAAACCACTTCTGCCTCCCCAGGTGGGCAAATGCCTCAGAGCAGAGACAGCCACGCAGGACCATAAATGGACCCAGCCTCTCCTGGGAAACAACCTGACATCCTCTCATAAATTTAAACACCGCGTTCGCTGTGGCCCACAACTGCCGGGAGGGTCTTCTTGTGCAAAAGGCGGGCACAAAGAGCGTGCTGACAACAGGACCCTGGAAACCACCCGAACGTCCAGTCCGGGGAAAGATAGCTGAGGACGCGTCAGAACGAGGCTGTGACAGCAGCCGGAAAAGCACCAGAGTTTCGTGCCGCAGCACACGCGGGTCAGGAGACACCATCTTCTTAAAGCTTGGAAGCAAGCGCATTGCAGCTATATGTTGTTGAGGGGTGTGCACACACCTGAGAAAAGAGAAACGAAACTATGTTACAAGATGGGGAGTGCAAAAGACAGGCTGCGGGAAAAGTTCAAGCTGTCTGTCATTCAGAGACAAGTTGCTCACTGCTCTTCTCTGAGCAGGTCACAAAGAGAGCCCGGAACTACTCGTGTGTGTGTGTGTGTGTGTGTGTGTGTGTGTGTGCGCGCGCGCACGCACACACACACACACATCATGCTGAATTATGTAATCATGAGTTTCATCCCCAATTCTGGGCTGTAAATCGGAGGGTCTGAAGCCCCAACCTGCAGCCCACGCCCTGGGGCCCCCCTCTTCCACAGCCCAGTTTCTGCTCCAGTAGGTGTGGGTGGGGGCCTGAGACCCTGCATTTTAACCCACTTCCCAGGTGCCGGGCTCCTGCAGGGGTGGGGCCCTGCCGCACTCCTTACAAACCCCTTTCTCTGCCTTCCGCCCCGGTGCCTCTTCCTCACTCCGTAAAATAAAAGGGCAAAACTCTGACTGAAAACTTGGAAAAGCATTTTTAATCCTTAAAATGTGCATTTCCTGTTAACAGCACAGAGATAGACATTAACCATTTTACTTCACAGACATGACCTGTTCTATTTTTATCTGCAGAAGGAGACAGGCGGTGGCTCTTGCCCCTGGAGGTTCAAGGTGGCTGTGTGTTTACCACCACAGTGACCCAGGGCACGGCAAGGCCGCCAGGGCACAGAGAATCTGACCGGCCCGCTGCCCCCAGCACAGCACGGCTGCAGTCAGAGCAAGAAGGTCCATGTTTCCCAAATGCTCCTCCTCACCTTAAGGTCGTCCAGAAGAGACACAGGACGGGCAGCACGGGGTCCCCTTTTGTAGGTCACCCCGTCGCACAAACAGCGACAGAAAGCTTTCAGCACATCTACGGCCGTAAGAGCTTTAATGGCATGACGGGGTCTCGCGACCTCGTGCTGAATGGGAAAAGTTAAAGTCAAAATTGTGCATTCAGCATGACTCCTAGCAAGTTAAACCCTCCGTGTGCAGAAGACGAGGCTGCCTGTGGGCATTGTGGTACTTTCTACAGTGGCACCTGCCAGTAGCTCTGCCGGGACCATGCTACATGGGCCACCTCTCGCTGTCCTCGCCAAGATCCCCGTGAGGTGAGTGAGGACAGGCGAGGACACTGAGGCGCAGGCGGCTTGCCCATGGTCCCACAGTGGCTTCGCCCTACACCAGCGCCCCCCCACACCACCCAGTTCAGGGAACCGGGAAGAAGTAAGCGTGGAGGGCAGAAAGCGAGGCCCTCGCCAGGCTCCTTTTTTGTCTGTGCCCTGGCACCACCGAGGGGCCCTCAACGGATACATCACGGCGAGCCATGAAAGGGCCCGCAGCCCCTGCGCCTGGACAGGGGTCCTTCACACGGGATCAGCACCTCGCAGGTGGCTCCCGCGCCAGAGACGCAGGCTCAGTCACTTCCAGATCGTCAGCTCCACTTTGGGGTCAGAAAGCAGAGGCTCAGAAACTCGGTGTGGCCCCACTGCGCATGTGCGGGGAGATACCCGTGGGCGGGTGGCGCCACACTCAGCTGGCTGTTGCAGGTGTCACACCCGCACGGGCACACGGGCACACGGGCACACACATCAACACGCACGCCAGGCACACGTGCTCACACACAGGACTCTCCAGAAGCCAGCCCCTCCCGGGGGGGCCTCCCCTCCCATGAGCCCCTGTTCCCAAGAGGCCCACCATCGTCCCACTGAGCCCTGACGATCCAGTCTTCACCAGGTCTCAAGTCCTTGCTGCCATTCTGTCTGTCTCTGTTTCAGCTGCTCCTGCCTGGCTGCTCTCACCTGTCTGTATTCCCGCCCTCCTGGGCTCTGAGGCCGGGCTCTCATCCCCGGGGCTCTCCGCCCCCCCCCCCGATTGTGCCTTCGCCTCAGTGAGAGGCTGAGTGCGTCTTCACCGCTGTGGGGCCTAGGTTCCCTATACCTCACCCCTCTCTCCACCTGCCTGGACACCAGTCCATCCCCTCATCCTGGGTGCCTCTGTGAGAGAGGAGTGTCTGGGGACAGAGAACACGAGATGGGGACCCCCGACGATCTGCTTTCCCACACGGCTGTTGGCTGTGTGGCTGTGATGAGTCACATCCATGTGCCTGAAGCCTCTGCATCTCTCCCCATGCACTGTGCATGAAGGTACAGGGTCACATGGGGCACATCCCACCCCCCACCCCACCCCCACATGAAAGTACAGGGTCACATGGGGCACATCCCCCCCCCACATGAAGGCACAGGGTCAGATGGAGCCAGACCTATAAAGCACTTTGCAGGCAGGTGTGGTCCAGAGATGAGGGCAAACCCAGCCCCCAGCTCCAGCTCCCTGAACCATCCCCAAGGCCTGAGTTAATGACATCACATACCCTGAAAGGTTAATTTTCCTGATTCAAAAATAGAAAACCAACACACACTATGGAAAATGTAAACAAACGAACACAGAGAACTGTAAAAACAAATCACTGGTTGGTATCTCCTTTTAATTTACTAATTTACTGCTGAAACAGAAGCTCTTCATCTATTTCCTGCCTTTTAAATTTCGCTCTCATTTCACGTGAGGCTGTTGGCTTTCTGCGTCCTTTGCTGATGTTTCTAGTGGTGTTTGACACGGATTTGAACAGCTCTTTACGGATACGGACTTCTTGTTTGTTGTAAATATGGCAAATACTTTCTGGTTGCCTATTCACCTTTTAATTTTACTTTGTGTTTACCTTTTGAGACATGATTGACATACCACAAAGTTCACCATTGTAAACGGTCCAATTCCATGGTTTTAATGTATTCGCCAAGCTATACAGTAACCACTAACTGTTCTGTAATATTCTCAGAAGCCCTGAAAGAAACCCGACTCTTCTCAGCCGCCCCTCCCATTCTTCCTGCCCTCACCCCTAGCAGCCCTCCACGGATCCTCGTTTTCTGGAGAATTCATGTAAATGTAGTCATCTATATGCCTTTGCATCTGGTTTCTTTCATCTAGCACAAGGCTTTCAAAGTTCACCCAAACTGGAGCACAAATCAGTACCTCATTTCTCTTTATGCCTATATAGTAGTCTGATGTCCATATAACACATTTTCCTTATCGATCCTCCAGCTGGTGGGCATCTGGGTTGGCCATGACGAATAATGGTGCAACAACATTGTGCGGTATCTGTGTGCACTTATGTTTTCCGTTCCCCTGGGTATATACCTGAGAGTAGAAATTCAGTCATCTGGTTGAGTTTACAAGGAACTACCAAATGTTTTCCAAAGAGGGTTTGATGAAGGAGCGTGGGGCAGGCTGAGGGCAGAGCACAGGCAGACAGCACCCCCACCCAGGTGGGATCTGTGTGATGTTCCTCGGACACTCGTGGCTGCCCAAGAACACAGGAGGGGTTTCAAGTGCTTGCCGTGGTGATGTGGGAAACTGAGGCAAATGAAACATCAAATCCCCTTACTGCCTACAGCTCACTGACCAGTCCTTGAAACCGGCACAGTGACCTCCCTCGAGAGGCTCAGCTGCCTCGATGATGACACTTTGCGGGGGACAAAAGGGAATCTCAGCTTCACATCACCCCACCTCGAGGACCCTATAAGTCTCCTTCCTTTATCTCAACTGCCCCAGGACACATGCTGGCATCATGCTCCAGGCTTAGGGCCCCGATATGCACCCGAGGGGTCTCAGGACTGAGGTTTTACTAAATGGTAATAAATGGTGTTTCCCTGGCCACAGCGAGCCCCTGGAAACCTTGCTTCCAAAATTCCTAAGAGACTTACTCTATCCCTGCCCCTTCTCAAGCTGAGGGTATGTGATGAGTTACCCGTCACGACCCCAGTGCAGCTCCTGCTGCCCACGGGTCCTGTCCCCGTGCTTTAATAAATCACCTTTATGCACCAAAGACGTCTTCAAGAATTCTTTCCGGGCCATCAGCTCCAGACCCCGCCCATCATCCCAAAACTTCATCAGGTTCACCATTTGACATTCTAGACAATGAAGGGGGTTTCAGTTTTGTCCATAGCCTCCTCAACACCAGCTATTGTCACCTGTCCTTTTCTGTTCTAGCCATCCTGGTGGGTGTGAAGCAGCATCTCACCGTGGGCAGGTTTGCATTTCCCCGAGGCCTGGTGACCTTGAGCGTCATTTCATGTATTTATTGCCCATTTGTACACATTCTTTGGAGAAATGTCTATTCAAATCGTTTTCAGCTGGGTGGTTTGTCTCTCGTTCAGTTGTAAGATGACATCTCCACATATTCTGTAACTAGACACTTAACCAGATGTACAATTTGCAAATAATTTCTTCTACAGGAAAAATTCTGGGGATTTTCTGGTCACTTTCTTAATGTCTTTGTACACATAGAAGTTTTCATTTTGATGTAGTCCAAATTACCCCCTTTTTCTTTGGTTGCTTGTGCTATAGGTACTAAAATAAGAAACTGTTCCTCGATTCAAGGTCACAAAGACTTACATCTGTGTTTTGTTCAAAAATTTTAGGGGTGCTTGTGGCCCAGTCAGTTAAGCATCCGACTTCAGCTCGGGGCATGATCTCACGGTTTGTGGGTTTGAGCCCCATGTCAGGCTGTGTGCTGACAGCTCAGAGCCTGGAGCCTGCTTTGGATTCTATGTCTCCCTCTCTTTCTGCCCCTCTCCTGCTCGTTCTCTCTCTCTCTCCCTCTCTCAAAAATGAATAAACGTTAAAAAAATTTATAGTGTTAGCTCCTACATTTAGGTATTTGATCAATTTCAAATCAGTTTTAGTATATGGTGTGTGAGGTAAGGCTCCAAATTCATTCTCTGGCATGTGCACGTGCAGTTGTCCTGGCCCCATTTATGGAAGAGACTATTCTTTTAGCACTGAAGGGTCTTGAGGCCCTTGTTGAAATCCACTGAACTTGTATGTGAGGGTTTGTTTCTGGACTCTGGATTTGGTCCCAGTGATTGGTGTGTCCATCCTTGCCCAGGCCACAATGTCGCTTGGTAATAAGGTTTTGAAACTGAAAGATAACCGTCTAACTTTGTTCTTCTTTTTCAGAATTATTTGGGGTGCTTGCATTTCCATATGACTTTCTGGATAAATTTGTCAATTTCTGCAAAAAGCAAAAAGACTATTGGAGTTTTACTAGGGATTACATCAAATCTGTAGATAATTTAGGGAATGCTGTCATTTTAAGAGCATGACTTCCAATCCATGAACATGGGATGTCTCCTGGCTTATTTAAACTGATCTGCGGGGGGCTCCTGGGTGGCCCCGTCAGTCAAGCATCTGACTCTTGATTTCAGCCCAGGTCATGATCTCATGGTTCGTGGGTTCAAGCCCTGAGTCAGGATCTGTGATGACAGAGATTGGGATTCTCTCTCTCCCTTTTCCTCTGCGTCTCCCTGTCTCAAAATAAATAAAATAAACTTCATTAATTAATTAATTAATTAATCAAAACTGATCTGTGTGTACCAATCCTACAAACTCATTCAACTTGTAATTAACTCTATTGGTTTAATTTTGTGCATTCCTTCCTTGTGATTGCCCATATACAAGATCCCATCATCTACAAATAGAGATCGTTTTGTTTCTTTTTCTGAAATCTGGGGGTCTTTATTTCATTTCCTTAATTGCACTAGTTAGAACCTGCAGTACAGGTTTGCACGGGGGTGGTGGGAATTGATCCCGTTGTCTGCTTCCTGATCTCAGAGCAAAGACATCAACCTTTCAGCAGGGAGCATGATGGTAGCTGTGGGATTTTCACAGATGCCCTTGATCATATTAAGGAAGGTTCCTTGTGTTCTTAGCTTGTTGAGCGTTTTCATCAGGAAAGGGTGTTGGGTTTTGTCAAACGCTTTCCCCGTGAGGTGACCATGTTTTCTTCTCCTTCCTTGCACTAATGTGGGGCATTATTTATTCAGCGGCCAGAGCTGCAAGAACAAAGCACCACAGGCTGGCAGCTTGGTCTATTCTCCCGGGTCTGGGGGGCTGGAAGTCGACATCCAGGTGTCACAGGGCCGGGTCCTCCTGAGGCCGTGCGGGGAGGCTCTCCAGCGGCTGGGGGCCCCCTTGGCTTGTGGTAGCATCCCCCCCCCCGTCTTCACTTGGCTCTCTCCCTGGGTGTGTCTGTATCCAAATTTTCCCTCTTAATAGAAAGACCAACCTCCCCCAGGATGGTCTCATCTCACCTAATCGCTTCTTCAATGACCTTACCTCCAAACACGGTAACATTATGAGGTTCAGTGTTTGGACTTCCGTTGGGGGGCAGGGGAGACACAATTCAGCCCATAACTTCTCAACCACAGTTAAAAGTACAGATGGAAGACTGCGGACTAATTTTCACTTGTGTGTAAACCCAGGCAGCCACCGCCGGACAATGCTAAACACTGCAGCTCCCCAGCCCCCTCACACTGCTACTCTCCCTGAAAGCAGCGGCTGGTTTAGGTAGATTTTATTCTGAAGTCAAAAATCTGTTTTTATTTTTGTCCAGTTTCTCAGGGGAGCCCCCGAAGTCCCCCACCTCGGGTTCCATTCTGAGCCTGTCTGTTGTGTGGCTGTGGGCAGAGGGGGATCTCAGAGACCTGCTTCCCACCGGTCAGAGGCCATCCTGCCCGGCTCCGCTCCTGGCAGTGGTTACACATCCACAGGCAAAGAAACAAAATAAGCCTTTTTTAAAAGGTTTATTTAAATAAATGGCCAAACAGGCTCCTCACCCAGCACAGATCCTGACCAGGGGCTTGAACCCACAACTGGGAGACCATGACCTGAGCAAGAGTCAAGAATCAGACGCTTAACCGACTGAGCCCCCCAGGTGCCCCAAAATGAGCCTTGATTTATGTCTCACCCAAAATAGGTCGTGGGCTGAAATGTAAAATGTAAGACTAGAAACTTCTGTTTTAGTTTTAAACTTTTATAAAACTATAAACATAGCAGGAAATCTTCAGGATCTAGAGGTTCTGACAGAGTTCAGAGATGACACCAAAAACACAGTCCCTGACAGAAAGAAATTGATCAGTTGAACTTAATCAAAATTCAGAGCCTTAACTCTGCAAAAAAAACAAAACAAAACAAAACAAAACAAAAACAAAAAGCGCCATCCAAAGGACTAAAAGCCAAACTAGGGGAAATGTTTGCAACAAAATGTATCTGAAAACGTCTGGAATACGTAAAGAGCCCTTAAAACTCGGCAGAAATCAAACACATGAGATCGTGAGTGAGGATGTTCAAGGGCCAAGCGGGATACTCAGTATCCCTCCCCCTTGGAGAGGCGCTACGTTAAAGCAGCAGTAACACCAAGTGTCGGCAAGGATACGGACAACCTGGGTCTCTCCAGGTGCTGGCCGGATGCAGCTGGGCGCAGCCACCCTGGAAACCAGTCTGGTAGTTTCCTGAAAGACCAAACGTTCACCTGTGACCTACCCCACAGCCACTTCGGTGGGGGGGGGGAGGGGGCGTATTCCAGAGAGATGGAAACTTCAATCCACACAGACGCTCCCGAGAGAAAGTCAGTGTCTTTGGGGAGAGCCCGAAACGGAAACAGACGAAATGTCCTTCAGCAGGTGAGCAAGCCCAGGCCCCTCCCGGCCGTGGATCAGCACCCAGTCGTGAGAAGGGTGAGGCGCTGACACAGGAGAACGTGACAGAGGGAAGGGCACTGAGCTGAGGGGACAAAGGCGACCCGGACGGCGTGATGCCATTTACAGAATTCATGATCACAGTGAGCCACCGGTAACTCGTCATGGCGGCGGGAAGAGGCTGGCGGTTTCCACGGATCAGGGTGGTAGTGGGGGGAGGAAGGCAGGCGTGACCACAGAGGAGCTGCATGGGTGGGGGGCAGGGTGGTGCCCAGATGGAGCAGCTCTGCAGTACTGCAGGGGCGTTTCCAGGCTCTCACACATGTGATGGACCCGTAACCACTACCGGGCACGCCAGACCTCTCGTACTATTTTTGCAAGTTCTTGTCAGCCTGCAATTATTTCAACATGGCAAGTTTTTTCAAAGCCAACGCCGCACACGGTTAAAAAGGCCAAACCTCTGTAAGTGTTCGACTTCAGCTCAGGTCATGATCTCGTGGCTCGTGGGTCCGAGCCCTGGGTCGGGCTCTGTGCTGACAGCTCGGAGCCTGGATCCTGCTTCAGATTCTGTGTCTCCCTCTCTCTGCCCCTCCCCCATTCACACTCTGTCTCTCTGTGTCTCTCAAAAATGAATAAACATTAAAAAAAAAAAAAAAAGGCCAAACCTCTGTCCCCTCAAGTCCCCACATGCTTTCATCCTGGGGACGTTCAAGAACAATCACACTAATCTATGCCAATATAAGTCAGACAGCGGCTGCCTCGGTTTGGGAGAGATGGACCCGGGAGGGGAGGGCAATGATGCATAGGGTGCTGACATCACAGGGGCACAGAGGTTAAAACCTCAGTGAGCCGCACACTTAAGAGAAGCATGTGGATTTATATTTTTCTGAAAGTGAGAAACCTCATATTATCTTGTTCTATGAATTTCTGAATGGCCAGAGCAGGCCGTACCTGAAGGCAGCTTGTCCCTACCTCACCGGGACCTGCTTGCGTTCTGTGTCAGGTTCTTGACTTCGGGGCAGAGGAGTGACTTCCTGGAATGTCCCCGGTTCCAGGCTGCATCTCTGTGCTGATCACCCTTATCGCTGTATTTGAATGGGAAGCGTCTTCATATATTTACCTAGAACCGTGGATCTCACATGTGGTTCCCAGGCCAGCAGCATCTGCATTGTCAGGGAACTTACCGGAAATGCCACACCCTGGAACCTGCTGAACCAGAAACGGGGAGCTGGGCCCAGCGACATGCCGTCCGGGTGGTTCTGTGACTTCTGAGGACCTCTGATGTGGACTGTCTCAGGCTGCATGGAGGGCTGGGGGGGACCATGCAGCCCAGGGCAAACGTTTCCCCTCTGCAAGATCACGGCCAGGCTGAGCAATCTCCTTGCCTGCTGTCCCTCCACCCAGCAGAGAAGACCGGATTTCACTCTGTCAGGTGACCTTTGTGTCCAACAGCAGCCAGGCTTGGGGTCAAGAAGGGCAGCGGGGCCGGCCCTTGAGAGGAACAGGGCAATTCTTAGAGAAGGAGGCTGGACAAACCACCTGACATTTACTGCACATCCCGGGAAGACGTGCCTCGAAAACCCTGTGCCTTTCAAGTGCGATGCTTTATCTTCATTAAAAATGATAGAATCAACTTGCTTCGCTGGCTCCCTATGATGCCTAATTTGTTTTGAAAGGAGAAAGAACGTTATTTGATTTTGGGGGGGTTAGTGTGAAGGGCGAATTAAATAGTGATACGGACACGCCCGCTCCGGTCTGCCCTCCCCAGGCTCCTGGGAGCCGCACTGTCTTGTCCCGTCATCACAGATTACTTTAAATTATTTTGAAAAGAAAAATACCTTCCTAACAACTATAAATGGCTTATATTGGAGCTCTCAACCTTTTAAAAGATGTTATGTTTCATAAAAAAAATTAAATTACATCAAACTCAGAATTTCTGGAAACTGAGCGGGCAGACGCCCCCGGTTAAGCCTCCCTCCAGCATCTGCTGCAATATTTTGCCAATAAGCCGTTGACTGCTCCAATCCGAATATAGTTCTGACGTTCACGGTGCTTTCTGGAATCAATGTGTGGTTTTTAACGTCGCCCCTCGGCCCTCGCGTCCCGCTGGCCCCCTGCTCGGGGACCACCCACCCCAGGTCTAATTCTGGCCTGCGTCCCGCTCACCGCACACCCAGCCTCGCCCGCCGCGGATCCCAGAGCCCCGGTGAGCGCAGGAAACCGGCTGCTGTCTCCCTTGCAGCCCTGGGGAGTGCAGCGCGGCCCCCGGCCCCCCCAGCTGACAAGGGGCACCTCGCCCTCACTCCTTGCCCCCCCATATCCACCTGTCTCCCTGGAGCTGCACCAGAAGACAACCCACCCCCCGTTAACCGGCAGGGAGCTGTTCATGTTCCACCGACGCCTCCCCTTAGTCCTCACGACACCCCGGAGCTATTATTATCACAAGGCCCTGCCGTAGGCTGGGGGCCCGGGAGGGGTTTCCGAGGGGGGGCCGTGTGCTGGGAGTTTGCTGGGTGTGAGGGTGGGATGAGTACCCACGTTGGGGCGGGGGGAGCACAGAATCAGCCAGCGGCGGCAGGAGCTTTGACCTGCAGGGTCCCGTAGGTGTCTCCCCTGGGCAGGGACACAGCTGGGGGCCTCCACTGCCACCCACACAAGACGGGGGATGAGTTGCCTGTCTGAGGCTGGTGAGCGGGGAAGCCAGGCCGGCTGCCAGCACTGCCTCAGGGGGCGGTTCCTCTGCTGGCCTGGGTCCCTCTCCTGCTGCGGCCCCCGCTCCATCCGACCACGTCCCCCATGCCTCTGACGTGTCCCCGCTCCCTTCCCCCACGCCAGTCCCACGAGCCTGCTGTCCGTCGCCCTCATTTCTTGCTCTACTGACATAGCCTTGCTCTGCACACTCACCAGCTCTTGTGAGACCCAGAAAGTCACCTCCGAGCTTCCGGCCCTGCTCCCAGCCCCCGTCCCTCCCACTGCAACCCTCCCGCTCCTCCAGTGCACTGGGCCTCTTCCCAGGAAACTCAGCACCTTCCCTGCCCAGATGCGGAGCCAAACCCAGCCATCTTCTTCCAGGCCGCCGGCCTCCTGTTCCCCGGCCGCGGCCACTCGGGCTCTTCCCAGATGTGACTTAACCACGCCAGGCTGGCCCTGCGGAACCCCCGCCCCCCCGCCAGCCGCCGCCGGGTACCTGCCTCCTCTGCGCACCCCTTCCCAGGAATACCGCCCAACCCGAGGCGGGGGCAGCACTCCTGGCAGAGCTGGGGCAGGAGACAGGAAGGCAGAGGAGGAAAGGAGCAGAAAGGCGATGCAGAGTGAGGACAGGGAGGCTCTCAGGGCATGAACCTCGCCCTCTGAGCAGACAAGCGGGCTGTGGAGCCCGAGAACAAAGGTGCGTGTGTACTGGCGGGACAGTGTCACCCCCAAACTCACGACCGCTGGAAACTCAGAGCAGGTGCGATCGGTTAAGGATCTCGGGATGAGGCCATCCTGCACTGAGGGGCACAGGGGAACAGAGGTCTGGCAGGCATATGAGGCCACACTCAGGCCAGCGGCAGGTGCATGGCGAGGCTCCGGTGTCTCTAGTGAGTAGGGCTCAGCAGGTACGGGACACGCAGGCTGAAGCAGGTGTCAGGCACACTTGCGTCCTCACGCACCTAGATTCCGCTCGCACCGAGTTCTGGGCCAAAGCCATGTGTTAAACCCTAACGCTCATGTGACAGTTTAGGAGGTGTGGCCTTTGGGAGTGGTCTGGTTAGATGAGGTCCTGAGAACGGGGCCCCCGGGACAGGACGTCCAGCCTCCAGAGCTGTGAGAAACCCCAGTCTGTGGCGTTGGGCCGAGGAGGGTCCCCCACATCCCCTGCAGGTGGAGACTGCGGCCCCGTGGCCAAGACCATCAGCCAGGCTCTCACAGGGAGCAGAGCAATGGGATGTGTCGTCAGCGTGGCCTGGCAGTCTACAGCGAGCACGCCACGGTCATCTTAGCCCTTCACGCTCCAGCCCAGAATGTGGGCACAGCAGATGAGGCCCCCCAGGCCTGGAGCCCAGCTCACACCAGTTGTACCGCATACGAACTTCCTAAATTACTTTGCTCTCATGACTGTTGTTGGCCTGTGCCTAGCGTGTATCTGCTGCGAAAATGGTGAACACAGAAGTAACCTGATCTAATGGCTGGTGTTGTTTATCCCCTTTGGAAAGACTGAGAACATGCAGATTATTGGCAACAAGCGGGCTTTACCAGGTTTAAAGATGAAGTTTATCATAATGATTTTCTCAAAAATCACCCCCCTCTGTTCCCATCCACACCTCCTTTCCACTGCCTGCATTCATTCAAAATAAGCAAGACACAAATAAAATTAAGTTCAATACCCATTCTTAACTTTTAGGAGTTTTATTGAACAAGTAATAGAAGGCATCCCTTAACATCATAAAGAATCATCCATTTCAAGTGAGTGTCTCACGTTTTACTTGACGGTGCAACTCTTATCAATATCGGGAATGAGACAAGAATGATTCCTGGAGGGTCTAAGGAACGCAGTCTGAAAGGAGGTTTTAGTTACAAAGCACAAACGTGGTAAAGGAGAAATCGACATTTTTGCCGATGAAATAAATCCTGACTTAGAACACGCTTTCCCTGGGTGACTGGGCTCTTCTTTTTCTGGTTTTCTTTTTTTTTTCTTTTTTTCTAATGTTTATTTACTTTTGAAGTAACAAGAGACAGACAGAACGTGAGCGGGGGAGGGGCAGAGAGAGAAGGAGACACAGAATCCGGAACAAGTGCCAGGCTCTGAGCTGTCAGCACAGAACCCGACGTGGGGCTCGAACCACAAACCGGGAGATCATGACCCGAGCTGAAGTCGGACGCTTAACTGACTGAGCCCCCCGCCAGGCGCCCCTTTTTCTGGTTTTCTAATGTGAACCCTCGGGTTACTGATTCAAGACCTCTCTCCTGCTTTAATGAACACAAAATGGTCTTCGATTCCTCTGGGCGTGCCTGTAGCCCCATCCTACAAATGCTGTGGGTTTCCATTTTTTTCAGTCCGAAATATTTTCCTATTTCCCTTGAAGATTTCCCTTTGATCACGGACGGTCTTACGCAACGCTGCTTCATTGCCGGGCGTTTCCTCTCTTCGTCTTTGATTCGGGCCCCACCCCGTTACACACGGAACACGTTCTCTGTGGGATTGGCTCGTGCACCTGCCTCGGGGTAATGACGCCGAGTGTGTGGAACATACCACCGGGCTGCGCTGTCCACCCGCTCTGGAAATCACCGCGACGGGAGCTCTGGATCCATCGCTCTGCCAGGATCTGTCTGCTCTTGTTCTGTGTGTGTCCGCGTATTAAATGTATTGAACGTATATCTGCGTGTTGAACAGGGAGGTTTCACCTGAGGAACCGTTGGCCATAACGAGAGACCAGAGTTTCATTCCACACACCCATGATCCCCGCGTTTGGGTGCGTGTGCATTTAGGGCTACTGTGTCTTCACCCTTCATCGTCACGTGAGGCTCCCGTTGGGGCCGACTCTGTCTACGCCATGAAAATAACACAGCAGCTAGGTGCCTCCTGACCGGTGCCCACATTCCCTTCCACGCGAAGCTGTGTCATGGCCCCTGAGCACGTCTCTTCCAGATGGTGCGGGCTGAGCTGCGCTCCCGTGCGGAGGCTGCTCACACGCGGGGGACCCTTTAATCACTTGTGTTCCGCCTGCTGCCTCTGCGTCTCACCGCCTTCCTCCACCTGGCCTCTCTTGGAATGGTCTTCCTGACCCATGAATCTGTTCCCGTCCGTTGTGCACTGCGTGCCCCCGGGATCCCAGCCCACCGAGCTTTCCTGGACCACTGGGAATCCACGTTTTACCACCTATGGTGGACGCAGAGCTCCTCCCGCCAGCGAAGCCCCTCCAGCGGAGGCCACTGTCTGAACGGTGCTCCCGCGGACACCAGCAGCCCCTTCGAGCCGCAGTCATGCACATTCTCAACTATCACACGTTTCAGGAGCTCGAGAGGAGAGGGGCCGGTCAGCGCATTTGCCCAGACGGCTGGGGTCTCTGCTTGCCTCCTGGCCGATGCTGTGGACCCTTCTGGAAATGGCTGCCACCCAGCACCGGGTCTGGTGTCCTGACACTGGGGGTATCTGTCACTGTCACTCCTGAAGGACATTCCCTGCCTGCGTGCAGAATCACAGGGCCACGGTTCTTGTCCCTGAGGACTGCTCATCTTGCTTCTCCCTGGCTCCCAGGCTCAGATCATTTCCGTCTCGCTGCCTGTGGGCGTGGCAGTGTCTTCCACGGCTGCTTCCAGCACGTTCTCCTCTGTTGCTCGTGTCTTTCTTTGTCCGGCTTCTATGTTTTCTCCTGCCTGTGCATTTCTCCGCTTCCTACACCTGTGCGTTCAGGTCTCACGGCAGGTCTGTTCCCAGCACAGCCATCTTCCGTGTCCCCTTCCGGGACACCCGGCAGGAGTTTCGGCAAATCATCAACCCTGCCACGGGGGGTCTCCGGACTCCCCCCGCATGGGAGGTGGGTGAGCAGGAGTGGGGGATGCCGGCCAGTGTCAGAGCTGGGGACATTCTTGTGGGGGACCTTGCCCCTAAGCTGTGGGGTCTGTGCCAACCTGGGGAGCTCGGGTCAGGCTGGAACAGAAGTGTCGGCCGGGTCATCAGTTACCCCCTGGGGCGGGGGAAGAGGCCTCTGATCCATTAGCATTCCCACTACCGCTGGTTCTGGCCGGGCGGACACGGAAGGGAGAGGGTCCTCGTTCGTGGTCAGGGATGTGAAATGATGCAGACAGCTCTCTCTGCGTGGCTGCAGGTACTCTCTGTGCCACTCAATGGACCACAGTTCGTGAAAACGTGTAAGATCCGTGGGGGAGGGAGTGAGCATCTCAGGGGCCCCTCCAGCCACAACTCTCCGAGAGGGTTTATCCAAGGGAAGGGAAGGCACGGGGCGGGACCGGGGACTGAGCAGAGCCAGGAACCCTCCCCCCCCCAAAGAGAGGGCCAGTTGTGTGGATTACAAGGAACACCTCCAAGAGCATCGTGATGTCACAGACCCCCAGCTGGCCTTTACCACATTCGTTCACTTAGGAAATGAAACTAAACGAAAACTAAACTAAACGAAACTAAAATAGTCACTGAAAATGGTTCCTACGGGACCCGAGAGGCAGCAGAATTTCTGGAGACAAGGTTCCAGGGGATCCAGTTAAATCTCTGCTGAGCTCAACCCAATTTGATGAAAATGTGCTGTGTCCCTCCTGCGAGCAGGGGGCTCTGTGAAGGGGAGGGGTCCGACCCCGAGGAGCCCTTCTTTGGGGAGGCCCCAGGACACGGGGAGGGGAGCAGAGGCTCCAAACCATAGCTTCAGCCCCACTCTCCCGGAGCAGTGGGCTTCCTGGAGGAGGGGTCGGCAGAGCTCAGGTGCATCGCCCTGGAGAAGGTGACAGGCGCAGACAGCAGGAAGGTCCCTCCCCTCCCACCTGGGTGTAAAACACCTTGCTTCCTGTAGACGCCTGACAGACAGACAGACATTCTCCAGTTCGCTTAAACAGGGTACACATCCTCCAGGCCCTTCTGGACAGACAGACAGGGATGGACCAGCCTCACATGCACGCGAGGCCCAGGGAGACATTCAAGCCTGTTCACTGGGCAGCCCCACCCCTGTCCCCCTGCCTTCACTCCCCGGCCTGACCCCACCACACCTGCACCCAGACAAGCTCCCCACAGCCACCCTACCCGGCAGGTGCTCCTTAAAACAGAAGAGGATGAAGTCTCTTCCCTGCTGACAAGTCCCTGGTAGTCTCCCGTCCCCCTCCGATGAGCCATCCAGGTCTGGAACCAAAAGCACCCAGCACTCCCCTGACCCGTGCATGGCCCGGTGTGTCCTCTCTCTGGGCGCTGGGCTCCCGGGCCCCGGCACCGACCGCTCCCGCGGATCCAGGTGCGTCAGAACACCGTGGGCTCCCACCACGCTGAGCAGGCCTCCCGGGGGCCCGCACCCTCCCGCACCACAGCCGGGTAGACCCGCCCAAACCACCTGCTTCCTGCAGGTGTCCTGGCCCTGGGCAGGGGGAGCCCCAGGAGAGCGGAGGACCCTGGGGCCCTGTGCAGCGGACCGGCCGGAGAGCACTTCGTGTCCAGCCAGGTTCTGCGAGCACGTTCAGCCTGTCCTGATACAACCCCACAGCACGGCACCTTCTTATGAGACACCCCGGGTTCTCGGGGCTCCCCTGTGGGCACGGCTGCTGCCTGGCGGCTCTGTCTCCGGGGTCCCTCCCGTCGGCACAGCACATGGAGACGTCGCGTTCCCTGGTAGGGGGAGTGAGTACGAGCTGGGGGTGACGTGTGACCCTGTGCCTCCCTACTGTCACAACAACCTCGCTGAGATGGAGGACATGTATTTGCCACTCGCAGAGCCCAGCAGGGGAAGGATGAGGCTAACGTCGGGAAGGACCCCGGCCGCGGTCAGAGCAGAGGCTGTGGCCGCATCCCCACAGCCGACCCCCAGGCCCCAGGCTCACCGCCGACTGCCTTCCACCTGTGGCCGCGGTCTCGTCCCCACATGCCAGAGGCATCAGCTGCCAGGGAGGGCCGGCGAGGACAGCAGCGCCTTCCCCAGGAAGGGTCCCCGTGGTCCTCGACTGCAACAGGCACGTGGGGCCGCCCCCCTCGGCTGCCCCCTGAACACGAGGAAAACGGGGTGCGGCCCCGTGGGGCAGGAAGAAAAGTGAGCTCACAGACCTGTGGGTCTTGGACGTGCCCGGCAGACACCGCCCTGCCCCCGTCTGGTCCCCGAGGATGGCAGGCTCGCCAGCCAGGAGGACACGTGGGCGCTCTGAAAACCTGGTCCACGGGCTCTGCTCATGTTCTGGGCAGCCCGGGAGACCGCTCATGACTCCTCGAGCCCCAGAATGTGGGACTTCAAATTCTGGCTGGCTAAGGCTTCTGAATGTGGGAAAGCTGCACTCACACCTTCGGAGAACAAGTCTCCCTGCAAGGTCAGCAATTCTTACAGCTTCTCTGAAAAGACCCTTAGAACACCGCTGCCCCTCGAGATGCTGTGCTTGCCCGTTTCAGCGCACCTGGGCGCGCAGAGGCTCGCGGACCCCGGATGGGCGGGGGTCCGGGTGAACCTGGAGGACGGCCGGGTGAGGGGCACAAGGTCTGGCCCTCTCTACCCCTCTCACAGACTGAGGGCGGGAAGTTCTCCCCCGTGGCTGCAGGACGGGGCCCCACGTACACCCGGTTGTCCTCACGTCCACACCGGCCAGCGGGACACGAACACGGGAGCACCAGGCGGTCTGAGCTTCTGGATTTTACATGACAGAGGTCGCTGGCTCCTCGTTTCAGGAGGGTTGGGTCACTGGCGAAGCCTCGTCACGCCTGCTGCCCATGCAACACGCCTGCTCACGGCTGGGGACACATACCTGAAAACCTGCTCCTTGAGGCAGGAAGGAGAGTTTCGTTTGTGAAGAGTCAGTAAAAAGAACATGATGCACATCCCAGGAACCAGGCTGGGGTGGAGGGGACAGGAAGGAACCTCTTCTGGGAGACAGCCCTCAGACCTCCCCGTTCCACGTGTGTTCTCCAGATTAATGAGGACGGGGAGCCTGGGGGGGCTCAGTCAGGTAAGTGTCCAAGTTCAGCTCAGGTCATGATCTCATGGTTTGTGGGTTCTAGCCCCACGTTGGGCTCTGTGCTGACAGCTCAGAGCCTGCTTGGGATTCTCTCTGTCTCTCAAAAAACAAATAAACTAGGGGCGCAAATAATTTGGGGCAAGCTGTCAGTCGGTTGAGCATCCGACCGGCTCATGCTCTGTCTCTCTCTGTCTCAAAAATAAACATTTTTAAAAAATGAATAAAAAAAACTAAAAACAATTATTTTACTTTTTTTACACTTTTTTAATGTTTATTTATTTTTGAAGGAAAGAGATACAGACACAGAATGCAAGTGGGGGAGAGGCAGAGAGAGAGAGAGACACAGAATCCAAAACAGGCTCCAGGCTCTGAGCCATCAGCAAAGAGCCCGACGCGGAGCTTGAACCCACGAACCGCGAGATCATGACCTGAGCCAAAGTCGGACGCTGAACCGACTGAGCCACCCAGGCACCCTAGATTTTTTTAATGACACTGTAACTTAACATTTTTATGTTGAAAATCTAATTTTTCCTCTCTGATTTCTCCCCTTACTTCAGAGCTGAGGAAATCATCTCCCATGATAATGTAATTTTATGCTTTCTGCTAGTTGTTAAGATCTTATTTTTTCCATGTAATTCTTTATTCTAAATCGAGCTGAATTTAATTTTAGTGATAGAAGGTACGGACCCAATATGCTCCCTCTCAAGACTGCTACCCACTGGTTCTGAGAACATTCATCAACGCGTCCATCTGTCTGTCCTTCCTCAGAAACTCCGTCTCCAAAGTCAGATGTGACATGTTTCCTTTGATCTGGGAGCCTTTCTTCTGTTTGCACCTTCTTCAGTAAGTTTTAACTTGGCGACTACACTGTCTTACAGACGTTGAATCCCTGATTTTGTCTATTTTGGTTCAGAAGCTCTGATAACCTCGCATGTATGTTTTCCCTGTATCTTTAGGCTTTTTTCTGGAATGTTTCATTCATTCCCAAACCCTTTTAAGATGTGGAAAGAATTGGCTTCGCACGAGACCCACAGATTAATTTGGGGCGAGCCATCACGTCTTGTCACACCCTGCCTGCTTGGTGAACCCACCCCAGGCTCTGTCTCCTCTGACACGTTCCGGAAGGTGCTGGTGGCCCAGACAGCTCTCATTAATCTTATTTCATGCTTTGTGTGGGTTTTGTTTCTAGTCCCAACTGAAAGCCTTTTCCCATCATGCTCTGACAGGCGTTCCTGGGGACATGAGTCCTTCCTCTTTGGCACATTTGCCGTGATGCTGTTGTCTTCACGAAGCCCTTTGCAGAGTCTGATTGTTTCTGCAGGAGGATGGGGCGCACCTGCTGTGAGGCTCCTCGGACGGAGGACCAGGTCTCCCCAGGCGCAAACCGTCCAGAGGAGCCCTGGCTGGGGCTACACCTGGGATTCTTAGCCAACCAAGTTAGCTACACCAACTTCCTTTGAAGTTGGACAAAGGAGCCCCTACGTCTTTGTAGCCTCAGCACCCTGCCCCCGGCACGCCCAGGAAGACCCACCTTGTGGTTGGTGACACTAAGCCATCCCGTCCTGTCCTGCTCACTGTGAAACCTCACGTTTGTCTTACACTAGTGGCGGGAAGTGCTCTGATCTGGTCACACCAGAGAACCCTAACTGGAAGCGGGGGGGCAGCGCCCCCCCCCCATGGATGAGATACAGCCCGTACTTCGTGGCTGCGCCCACATCCTGTACTGCCTTTCTCAGGACTCCCTAAATGTCTCATATTCCATTGGTTCAGGAAATCACAAAAACTCTGCACTTAGGGCCACTTTGCCACCACAGCGACTGAACCCCGAATCACTCGGGTGGTGCTATGCACGGGAAGCAGGAGCTTTGCAGATGGGGGTCTGGCTGCCCCCCAGCCTCTCCCAAGGGTGTGACAGGGGACACCGCCCGGGCCTCTCTTGAGGGTGGCTGCGGGGGGGGGCCAGATTGAAATCGCTTGTTTTTCGTATTCCAAAAAGGACGGCTGCTGTGTGGCCAAAGTCCCGAGCCACACACACGTCCCCACCTGTGATGAGAGCCACGTTCAGACCAGCCCACGTGCTCAGAGCGTCACCAGCAGCACCTTCTGCCGGCCCGGCTTCTGAAGAAGAGCAGGGGTGGGGGGTGATGCTGGAGCCTCTGGGAGCCTCAGCCCTGACACTCAGGCCTCACTGTCCTGGGTCCACCCTGTCCCAGGGCCAGCGTGCTTTTGAGCCCCAGATACTAAAAGGCCAAGTGCAAATGCGATGAGCCTTTTTGAACAGTGGGCATCTACTGAGCAGAAAGGAATGTTCTTCGCAGCTCTCGGTCCAGGATCAGTGGCCGATCCAAGATGGAAAATGTGTGGAGTCGGACATAAACTACCAGAGGCTAGCAGCTAAGCCCAGACGTGTATGACTCCCAGCCCACCAAAGGTTTTATCACCGCACAGCCATGGACACGAAAAACATGGCGAAAACGTATTTCCCTCCCACTTGTCCGGTACTTTTCTTCTGCAAAAGTCTTGCTTCTTTTTTTTTTTTTAACGTTTATTTATTCTTGAGAGAGATAGAGAGAGACACAGCGTGAGCAGGGGAGGGACAGAGAGAGGATGAGACACAGAATCGGAAGCAGGCTCCAGGCTCCGAGCTGTCAGCACAGAGCCTGACGCGGGGCTCGAACCCACAAACTTCAAGATCACGACCTGAGCTGAAGTCAGACACCTAACCGACAGAGCCACCCGGCACCCCCTTCTTTTTTTTTTTTTTTTTTTTCTTGCAAAAGGCTTGCTTCTAAGGCTGCTGTGGTAAAAGCTCTTCTAGGTGTGACTCGAGTAACAGCAGTGACTTTTTGCAGATTGCCTCATTGAGTCCATGGGAAAAGCTGTCCTGCTTTTAATGGAGATAATACAAATACAAATTCGGCGGGTATTTGCAGAAAGCTGCCAAGAGCAAAGCGTTTCTTCAAAGCGGCAGGAGGGCGTGGTGGTCGGGGGGAGGGGGTGGTGGCCGACCTTCCCCGAGTCCTGGTGACCTCGCTCAGACGGCCTCTGTGGTTCTTTCCACCGACGTCAACGTCATCGTCGCGAAGCGGTGCCCTTCCAGCCAAGCCCAAGCAACCATAGGACTTCGGGCAAGTTTGTTGGCATTGAGGGTTCAGTGCTCACGTTCAAAAATGGTGGGTTCTCTGGGCACAGTTGAAAAAATTCTGACTGTATTTGAGGCCCCGAAATCATACTTCGATTCTGAAGAGAAGCTCCAAAATCCCTGTTGGTTTTATAAATAATTGACTGAGTGAAGCCTACTTATTTCTAGCTCACAGTTTTCAATTTCCCTTCAGCAACGGGATTATGCAAATCGACAGACACGCTCCACTGCTCCGAGGAATCTGCTGAAGATGTTAGAGAAATAATGGAAGAAATATTTATTCCTTTAAGTGTCAAGGCTGTTCTTTGAAGAAACAACATTAATTAGGAGCAGAAAAGGAAACTGTGACTGGAAATGGATCATTATTACAGCACTTGCTGTGACCACGTTAGAAATGGGTGTCACCCCCTCAGGGACTCCTTCCTTATGCATGGATGTCAGTAAATTCCCCTCCACATGTGGATGAGGGGAGCATCACTGTCATGTGAAGGGCAGGGACAGAAAGGAAGCCAGGCTCTCTCTTCTGCGTGTCGGTGGACACGGGAGGCAACGTCACCCTGAAGATGGACACGTGAGCTGCTCCGTACGAGGGGGTGGCCAGCGCCTGCGGAAACCCACCGCGAGCAGGCAGCCCCCACAGCTGTCCACGTTATGTGGCTTGTGGCGGGAGACCAGCTCCCGGTGCTGGTGCTGAGCATGTCTCCTCGTCAGGGGGAGGTCAGTGGCACAGGAAGCACACAGGGGCTTGTGACCCTGAGCAGGTGCACAACGCCCGGGATGGAGAACATGGGGTCACCGTAAGGAATCCGTAAACAGGAAGCATGGGCAAGGAGCGCCAAGGCATCATGGGGACGTAATTAAAAAGGGAGGAAGCTTAGACACTGAGAATTTATCTGAGGGGCGTCTGAGGGGGCTCAGTCAGTTGAGCATCCGACTTCAGCTCAGGTCATGATCTCACAGTTTGTGAGTTCGAGCCCTGCATTGGGCTTGGTGCTGAGAGCTCAGAGCCTGGAGCCTGCTTTGAATTCTGTGTCTCCCTCTCTCTTTGTGCTTCCCCCACTCGTGCTCTATCTCTCTCTCTGTCTCTCTTAAAAATAAATAAACATTAAAAAAAAAGGTAGGAAGCTTAGACACTTAGAATTTACTCCGGACAAGCAATGAATATTTCAGTCCCAGGCGTGTCCTGTGCGGTATTGTTCTTTGGCCTCGGGCTCACGTGCCTGGGTGATGAGAAAGTGCTTAGTGGGCGTTTGCATTTACTGTCACTCCAGCAGCCCCACCCGATGGGACTCAGGGCCTCGGCATCACTGCTAAGAAAGAACTGGGCTGGATGGGGTCTCCAGGGCCGGGCCACAAGGGCAGGTGGGGGGTGAGATCAAAGTCTCCTCTTTAAACACCCAGGGACGGCAGAGCCTCATGAGACTGCCCCCATGGGCACCCCGTGGGCACTCCATGGACAGACCCGTGAACAGACCTGTGGGCATCCCGTGGGTAGACCCGTGGGCACCCCGTGGGCAGACCCGAGCTCCATGGCCTCAGAACCAGGCTGCTAATGTTCTTCTTTCTTTCTCTCTTTTTCTATTTTCGCTCTTATCAAGATGAGGGCACTAACATGAGGCCTGCCCTTTCCCAGGCCTTTCTGCATGCAGCTCAGCAGTGCTCGCCGTGGGCACAGCATGTCCAGCGGCTTCTGGGGGCCCGTCCTGCTCCACCTGCTCTCTGTGTCTAGCAGTTTGACTCGAGGGCCTCGCAGAAGCGGGACCGTGCGGTTTCTGTCGTGTCTCTGGCTCATCTCACCAAGCGTCTCATCCTCCAGTTCCATCCACATTGGAACAGGGTCAGAATGTCCTGCCTTTTTAAGGCTGATAAGACTCCATTGTGAGGATGGGCCACATTTTCTAGGTTGCAGGATGTGGGCAAGGCGGCATCAGAACCTTCCAGGCCTTCCTCCCAGGTCGGCGATGATGCTAGGGGCCCTGTACCCAGGGTACAGGTTGCCGGGCCTCATTCTCCCCGACACTGTATGCTCTGGAGGCAGGTGGCCCTGCTGGAAAAACAGTAGCTGAGCCCTTTCGTAAGCACGACTTGTAATCTAATGAATTTTACCAACTTCTTAAATTGCGAGCAGAAATTATGCTTAAAGTCTCCAATTTAGGAAAAATTAATTTAAAAAATGTAACAGTCGGACTGTTCCTTGAGATTTATGTGCAGAGCATTTTCCCTTCTCCATTTTTTTTCCTTTAGAACATTTCAGAAGGGTTTTGAAAATTTTATATATATATATATTTTCAAAACAATTAAAAAGTCAAATGGCTCACATTTTTTTAAACTCTCCCCCTTCCCTGAAGAGCACCGAGAGGTGAGCAGAGTCCACCACGTGCTCCTGCCTGGAAGGTGATGTGATGGCTGGAGCCAGAGTGGCCACCCCATGTCTATGAGGAGCTGGCCAGGTGCTCGTCAAGACCACGGCACCCACGTGGTTGAGCTGCTGAGCTGAGCTCCGACTTCTTGATTTCTTTGAGCCACCAGAGCTGCTGTTCTCTTCATTCCAACTGCAATCATTCCAGAGCCTAAGAGCAGTGTGGCTGTGGCAGGTGCAGGCGATCATGGTACCTGGCAAACGGCACATCCCGTGTGGCGGACGCAGGCAGAGGGCGTGAATAAGCAGCCTGAAGAACTCTGGCTAACTTCTGCAGGGACTAGACTCCTGGAAAACCTACACCCTTTTTATTTAAAAAAAAAAAAAAAACAAGCAAACCCATATTCGGTCTTAAAAGGAAACAACCATGTTTTAAAATATGCTTGGAACACAAAATGTTGTGCTCAACTTTCAAAATCTTATACTGACATTAAAAAATAAAAACTGAATGAAAGCTGCCTGCCTGTCTGGAGAAGCAAATGTGGAGAATATGTTCCAGGCCACACTTGAGAACACACATATTCTGGTGTTTATCAGTGCAGCGCCTGGGTCAGTGTGCCCTCCCATCTCCACCTGCCCAGGCGAGCGTGCTCTCGCACAGGAAGCGAAGCGAAGGGCTTCCTGACTCTCCTTATGAGAGCCACTCAGACCGCTCACGGGGAAAGGCTGCCTTACAGCGGGAATCAAGGGACCTTCTGCCACACAGGGAGCACAGGGGGTAACAGCACCATTGCAATAAGAGGGAAGAGCACCCAGAATGTTCCGCAGCTGCAGAAAACACAGAGCCTTGGAATGAAGGGCTTGTGGGTCCCCGCGGGCGGAGGGGCGGCTGACCGAGGCACGGCTTTCCGGTGAGATTGCTGAGCGGGACGACACTGGGCGATAGCGGGAGCTGGCAGACTTCTGTGCAGGTGCTTCTGGGTGTGACTCACAAAAACAGCGCCCCCCTTCCCACGATGGTGGGGGCGGGGATGACTGCAGAAAGAGCTCCCTGGGCATCGGCCACCCCACCTCCCTGCGGACCCTGGGGTGGCAAGAGGCATAGGAACAGGTAACAGGCATGACCCCCACATCTGTCCCTCCTGTGTGGACCCCAGCGTCCTCCCTTGGAGCTGGAGGATGATGCTGTGAGCGTCCCCAAGAGGCCCCGGGGCCCGGCCTCCATGTCACAGTCTCCACAGCCCCCGCGGCGCTCAGCGTCAGCACGCCCACCATCTTCCTGCTGCCCCCCCATTGCACAAGGTCACAGCGACACCGCGGAGCCCATCACAGGTAGGCCACAGGCCCGAGGGCCCCTCCAGGCTGTGCCTTTGACGCCCAGCTCAGACAGCCAGGCTGCAGGCTGGTCCCTCGGGCTCCTGGGCCCCACTTGTAAGCCCTTGCTTGTGGGAGACACACAAGCTTGTCATTCCCTTGGCTGATCACCATCAGGTCACCGCAGCTCCTTGCTCTGGCCAGGAGGCAAATCCTCCAGCCACAGGGAAATCTCATGCTCCTCTTGAGGCTGAGAGCAAACGTTGCTGTGGACACCAAGGCGCCCAGCCCGGGTGAGCGGACACGTGTTCTCTGTGCGCGTGGGACTGCCGTGTGCGTCCACCGTGCACGCGCTATCGGCTGGATAGCGTGGGGGGGCGGGGCGCGGCGCAGTGGCGCCAGCCCTGGGCCCGAAATGCTGCCTGAACAGCCTTGAACAAGGGATCACATCTAATTGGAAGAAACGGAGAGCTTGGAGGCTTGTTCCCAAAAAGTGCCCAACGTGAAAAATCCCAAACGAGGAGGACGCGGGCTTCCCCCTGACCCAAGTGGGGCGACTCGGGCGTCAGTGAGAAAAATGAGTGTACTTGACTCAGACACATGCCATCTGTAACAATAATAATTCCCAGAGACACAGAATAAAAGCTGCCCTAATTTGTCTCCAGTGGAAACAAGAGTTACACCCGATCTTTCCTCTGCAAATGCACAGTTCAGCGGGAACAATGAAGCGCCCACCCCACCTGGCCAGCGGATAAGAAATCCTTCCTTATGGAAGGAGACCAGCCAATAACCAGAGGCGGCGGGTGAGAGGATTCCCCTCATGTTCCCTGATGAGCACCTGACCCAGGCAGGGTTCATCCAGGGGCGCCAAGGGGGAAGGGCGTTGGGTGCCCCCAGGTTCCAGACATGCCCCCACGGTCTCCAGCCAGTTTGGAGTCGATGTGGAAAATGCCTCTCGTGACACGTGCCCAGAGGAGGAGGCTGGGTTGTTGCTGAGGTTTCTGCACATCCAGGCCCGTCCATCCGCCCATCCATCCAGATCCCGGACAACAGATGACACCCTGGTCCTTCCCAGCAGAACCTCCCCGGGGAGGGAAGGAGAGCTGCCAGAAGAAGGCAAGGAACCCCAGCCTGCTCTCGGATAGCTGGAGGAAAGCAGCCTGTTCAGGTGTGTGCGTGCACGTGTGTACATATGGGTGTGGATGTGTGAATGTGTGTGTACACATGTGTGTGTATGTGGGGCGGTGGGAGGGTGGAGTGGTGTGGGATGTGTATTGCATGCGTGGTGTAGACCACTGTGTGAGGGGTGTGAGGATATGCATGTGGGTGTAGTGTGGTATGGGTGTGTGCACGTGTGTGTGGTGTGTGCACACGTGTATACAGGCATGTGTGTGGTGTGGTGTGGGTGGGAGTATGGTGTGCATATGGGAGGTGTGGATGCATGCATGTGTGTGCATGTGGGCATGTGGTTGTGGGTGTGTGCACGTATATGTGTGGTTGTGGTGTGCACATGCGTGTGTGTGCGTATGTGTATGTGGGGGTGTCTTCTCTGTTGCTTTTGTGGTTTTAATTGCACTGATTTCTGCTCTTATCTTTTCTTCTTCTTCCTTCCGCTCTGTTTATTTTGCTTTTCTTTTCTAGGTTCTTGAGCTTGGTTCTTGTCACTCAGGTTATTAATTTGAGACTTTTCTTCTCTTCTGATGCAGGCATGAAAAAATTCCCAGTAAGCACTGTTCCCACTGCTTCCATCAGATTTTGATAATTTTTGTTTTCATGTGGTTCAAAATATTCTGCAGTTTCCCTGGAGTCTTCTTTGATTTATGGATTATTTAGAAGTGTGTTCTTTACTCTCCACGTATTTGGAGATTTTCCATCCATCTTCCTGTTACTCATTTTGAGTTTAATTCCTCATATTAATTGTCTGTTTAATTGTCTGAGTACATGCTTTGTATAATTCCTATTCTTTTATATCTGCTAGGGTATGTTGGCCCAGAATCATACCATACCCATGGCCCAGAATCAGGTCTATCATGGTGAATGCTCCACATGTTTGCTGTTGGATGGTGAACTGTGTAGATGTCAGTCAGACCCAGGTGACCACTAGTGTTCTGTAGGCTGTCTGCATGCCTCAGCCTGCCTGGTACATCTCTTACTGACAGAGAGCATCGAGTCTCCACATAGGTCTGTTTGCCTTATGTGTTTGATGTACTTTTCACAGATTGTTAGTTGCATATGTGTTTGGTGCTGCTGTGGCTTCTGGGAGAATCAGCCCCTTTATCCTTATGTTGCTCTTCATCCCAGACCCTCTTTCTTATTCTGAAGTCAATACTGTCTGAAATTAATCCAGTTTCTCCAGCTTTCTTTTGATTCGTGTTCTTCTAATTAGTCTCTGATTAGCAGCACAGCTGCTCATTCTCTGTGTCTTTTTTCTTTTTTTCTTTTTTTATTAAAATTGTTTAAATGTTTATTTTTGAGAGAGAGAGAGCCTGAGCAGGGATGGGGCAGACAGAGAGGGAGACACAGAATCTGAAGCAGCTCCAGGCTCTGAGCTGTCAGCACAGAGCCTGACATGGGGCTCAAACTCACAAACAGCGAGATTATGACCTGAGCCAAAGTTGGATGCTCAACCGACTGAGCCACCCAGATGCCCCATGTTTCATAGTTTTGATTGGCCATTTTATATGATGAGATTTTGTGTTTTCTTAGCATATCATTATACTTCTTTTTAGAATTTCAGTTGTTGGGGTGTCTGGGTGACTCGGTTAAATATCCAATTTCGGCTCAGGTCATGATCTCACTGTTCATGAGTTCAAGCCCCATGTCAGGCTCTGTGCTGACAACTCAGAGCCTGGAGCTGCTTTGGATTCTGTGTCTCCCTCCCACTGCCCCTCCCAAGTTTGTGCTCTGTCTCTCTCTGTCTCTCTCTCTCAAAAATAAACATTTTAAAAAATTTAAGAAACTAGAATTATAGTTGTTGCCTGCCTTTATGCTAACCTGAGCTCACCTGCAGAGTGATAGCCTACTGTCCACGTGCACAGAGGCTCTGCCTACCCCCAAATTGTCCCTTTGCCTTGTTATTATCCCTCTCAATGAGAGACCCTATGCATTGTTGCTATCGTAAAAACAATTACTCTTCAGAACAATGACGAGCAAGCCCAGTAAAGCATTGTGTCACCTTCAGCCACACCCTGTCCAGCAGCCTCCAATCACTGAGTGGAGGCGAGTGTCTGATCCACGTAGCTTCCCTTCTGCCTGGGAAATCCCTTCTGATGTTCTCATGTGTCGTGTCTGGCAGCAATGAGTTCCTCAGTTTTGTCTTAGAAATTACTTACTTCTGTTTCCTTTTTAAAGGATTCTTTCTCCAGGTGTGGAATTCTGCGTTTTTGTATTGCAGGAACACACATATCACACATTTGATGCTGTCCAGCAGCTCTGCCTCTGCCTTTCTTCATCTTTTTCTTTGTGTTTCCGCTGGGGAAGTTTTTATGGGCCTTCTTCCAGCTCAGTGATCTTTCTTTGATGTATTCGTCAAGGTCTCCAGAGAAGCAGAACTAACGGGATGTTGGCAGAGAGAGAGATTTTAAGGAATTGGCTAATGCGATTGTGGGGCCACCCGAGTCTGCAGAGAAGGTCAGTGAGCTGGAAACTCAGGCAGGGCTTCTCCTTCTGCAGGAAACCTCAGTCTGTGCTCCTAGGGCCTTCGCCTGACTAGACAAGGCCCACCCACATCGTGGACGGTCAGAGTATATGATGTAAACATTAACCACATCTAACAACTATCTTTACAGCAACATTTGTTGGACAAAAAACTGGGCATCGTAGCCTAGCCAAGCTGACATAAAATTAACCCTCATTAGCTGGCACCCACTCACATCTTCTTCATCTCCAAATTAACACAGTAGCAGCTGCACTTTGACAACAGCCCTGAGTGAGAGGGCTATTGTCAGGGCGAATTTGACAGGGCTGGAATGAACGTGTACACAGAGATGGAAACATTCAGGGACAGTAGCGGAGGGCAAGACATCAGGGCCAATCTGGACAGACCCCTGGATGGTCTACTGAGGAAATTAGCTCTCCCTTCTTAGCAGGGAAAGGCCAGTGAGAATTTCCAAGCAAGGAAGCGACCTCGGGTTTTTAAGAGTGTATCAGGGGTGTGCTAGTGCGAGGTCAGCCATCACCTCTCAGGAAAATAACGGCAGTAAAAGAAATACCGGAGTGCACCCTGGAGGAGTTCTCGCCGTACAGATATAATTGGCACAGAAATAACGTCGAGAAAATAGTAAAACGTAATAAAAGTGATTAGAAAGTTATGGTGTGGAGTGCCTCCTGCCTTTGCTGTTTTTTCCAGCTTTATGGGAGCATAACTGATAAAACTGTAATATATTTAAAGTGTGCGATGTGATGATTCTACAGATATTTACGCTGTGAATATCTATGTGTCACTGTGACAACACAGGTTGTGACAACAAGCAGGTTAGTTAACACGTCACCTCACATAGTTACCCTTTTTCTTTTCTTTTGGTCTGAATGCCTCAGATCTACTCTGCCAATTGCCAGCGTGCCACGCGGTGTCAACTGGGGTCACCGTGCCACCTCTTAGGTCCCTGCGGCCTCCTTGTGACAAAGTTGATGCCCTTTGACCAATATTGCCCCCCTTACGCCACCCCCGGCCCCAGGAAGCCACTCTGCTTCTATAACTTCAACCGTTTTATTTAGATTTATTTAGATATAAGTGATACCACACAGGATTTACCTTTCTCTGTCTGGCTTATCGCACTTAGGATATTGTCCTTAGGGTCCATCCATGTTGTTGTAAATGGCAGTATTTCCTTCTTTTTTATGGATAAATATATTCATCATGTCTATACTTTTTACCTTATATATTTGGTATATAATTTTTAAATGTTTATTTATTTTTGAAAGAGAGAGGGAGACACAGCACAAGTGGGGGAGGGGCAGAGAGAGAGGGAGACACAGAATCCGAAGCAGGATCCAGGCTCTGAGCTGTCAGCACAGAGCCCGACGCGGGGCTCGAACCCATGAACCGTGAGATCATGACCTGAGCCGAAGTCGGATGCTCAGCTGACTGAGCCCCCAGCCGCCCTGTAGTATTTAGTGGATCACATTTTCCTTGTCATCCATCCACTGATGGACACTCAGGCTGCTTCCATATCTTGGCACCTGTGAGCAACACCACAATGATCAGGTGAGTGTAATATACCCGAATCAATTCAAAATCCAATCAGTTCAAAGACTTGAACGCAAAACCTGAGGCCATAAGAGTCCTAGAACAAAGACTCCGGGAAAAACTCCTCAACATGGTCTTGGCAGTGATTTCCTGGGTCTGACACGGAAAGCAAAACTAAGGAGGAGAAAGACATCTCAGCTTCTTAAAAGCTTCTGCCCAGTGAGGAACAGAGACTGGAAAGGCAGCCAGCGGAAGGGAAGGAGACATTTGCAATCCATGCATCTAACAAGAGGAAAATATCCAGAGCGTAGAAGGAAATCGCGGGGCTGGAGCCCTAAGCGGGGTGAGCAGGGGTCCCCAATCTATCCAAGGGTGTGGACGGACACTTCCGGCCACCTCCCATGTCCATCACAGCCCCACCACTGGAGAGCTTGACGTCCTGAGGATTTTACAGGCCCTCTGGTCATAAAACGTCACGAGTCAATGACATCATCCTCTGTGGTCACCAGCCTGCTGCTGTTCTAGGGGCGAGTGGGGAAATCTGCTTCAAAGGCACAGCAGCCGCTGTGATGATTAACCATCAAGTACAGGGGTGCCACGTTCCCAGATGCTGCCGGCGTGGTTCCTCGGCCGTGAGCAGACCCGACAGGGCCTTTGCTCAAGTGGTCACCAGTTCTCAGGAGACGGCCCTGCATAACCTGTGCTGCTCACATCCATCCTTCAAGGGACACTTTCCAAGTGTCTGCACACACGGGGGCCCACGCGGCACACCAGAACCAGTGTGTATGTGCAGACAGGTCTTTGAGGAGGCGATGGAGGTAAGACGAGGTCACTAACATCAGGCTCTACTCCAATGTGACCAGTGTCCTTATAGGAAGAAGCAGCCGGGACACAGACACGCGCGGAGGGACAACCACGTGAGGACATGGGGAGGACACGGCAGTCTGCACGCCCAGGAGAGGCCTCAGGAGGGACCAGCCCGCAGCCCCTGGATCTGGGACGTATGGCCTCCAGGACTGAGAGAGAAATGTGTACTGTCTAAGCCATCCATCTGTGGTGCTTTGTCGTGGACGCGAAGCTGACAGGCTGACAGGCTGACGAGCCGATGCAGAGGCCTTCCCGTTCCATCTACCCAGTGGCTGTGGGAGGGACATAGTACAAACCCACCCGACAGACAGGACAATGACACTCGGGGTCGATTCTTGGGGCACAAAGCCAGGCCACGTGACGTGGTGACCTCTTGAGGATTCTAGGCTTTCTGGGCATAATTCTGTTTGCTTGTGGGAACAACCGAAGGAGCTAGAACAGCTTTTGGAGCTCTATTTGGAACCCAAAAAGCTGGTGTATGTGACTGGCCCAAAAGCAATTACACAGAGTGCTGTCAAGTGGCTTTCTCATGAACCAGGTCCACACCACCCGATTCTGACAAATATGAAAAGGTGACACTCTCTCTGGGTGCTCCAGGCCCCCCAGAATCGATCTGGCTTCTGTCTTACTCGGCAGAGTCAGGAGGCGGTGGTGGGGAAGACTCTGGGGTTGAATTCAAGGGGATCCGTGAGAGGCTTTGGGACCCCCGCTGAGGTGTAGATAAGAGAGGGACGGGTAAGGACCGTTTTCGCCATGGTTCTCCTCTCCTTCAGAGAAGCCACTCTTCTTGATTTACCATTGTCAGCATGTATTATAGGGTGAACAACTCTGTGTATGTAAAGAGCTCGTACAAGTTAAGAAAAATAGGAAGACAGTACTAATTACTTGTCAAGGACGTGAAGGGTCACAACCCGAGGGACATACAAGTGACGAGCAAATATCCGAAGAAAGGTAAGCAAGAAAGTAAAATAAAGCCACAAAGCATGCCTTTTTGTCACCCCTATTTTTACCAGTGATTTAAAAGCTGATGTTGCCTTCGCTCTGATTGCTCTGGACAGCCCACTGACCCCAAGGAAGGAAAGGCGTGTGGGGGACCCGAGGCAGGTGGACAGGTGTGTGTGGACGGGGGAACAGAGTGCGGGAAGCCAGGGACACCCAGAGGTCCAGCCTGGGGCACTGAGCTCGAGGTCAGCGGAGACAGTGAGACCAGGCATGGGGGGGGGGGGGTTGGCAGAGATACCAGTCTGCAGTCAGACCCCTCAGCGGCTCCCCACCCTGTTGGGACAGGCCTGCACATGCGACTCGCCAAAAGGCAGAACCAGGGGGGTCCCCTTTAACAATGGAGCTTGTGGGGAGCTCCAGGGCTTCCAGAAAGTAGATCTGCACCCCCCAGTGTGGTCGGAGAGGGGACCTATCACCAGAAGAGGACACTCAAGGCCAAGTAGAGGTCCCGGGGGAGAGCCCATAGCACAGGGAGAAGCAGAGAGAAATCCTCCGACATTCACCTCCATGAAAGACTCGATTATTCTCAACAGAAGAGCTCTTTCAAAAGTATTAGAGTTTAGGGGTGCCTGGGGGGCTCAGTCGGCTAAGCATCCAACTCCAGCTCAGGTCATGATCTCACAGTTCCCGAATTTGAGCTCGGAGCCCAGAGTCTGCTTCGGATTCTGTGTCTTCCTCTCTCTCTGTCCCTCCCCCAATTGCGCTGTTTCTCTCTCTCAAAATAAATAAACTTTAAAAAAAATCATTAAAAAATGGTTAGGAAGGTAAATTTAAAAAAAAAAAAAGATTAGAGTTTGTGTTTGCAGAGCTACTCGGGAAGATAGAACAAACGTAAAAATCGGGCACCACAAAAAGGGGAGAATGAGAGCAACCTTTTAGAAACAAAACCAACTGTTCTAAAAATGGGGCGCAAGCCAGCACAGGAATTACGAGAGGAGACATCCAAGCAGGACGGCCTCAGCGGGACCAAAAGGGACTCCTGCTGGACTCCGGAAGTAACACGAAGAACCTTCAGTCCCGGAGGCCGCCAGGAGGTGACCGTACCAATGGGAACAGACTCCTGGAGTCAGACTCTCGTTACGCTCGCTGGGAGAACGCCAAGGAGAAAGGCAACATTCCAGCAGCTTCCTCAGGAAACAAGCAGATCAAAGGCAAAGGAACCAGAGCCGAGCAGGCATCCGAATGGTCACTGGACATTCCAGACCCCGGGGAAGTTCAGTCCAAGCTCTGCACCCAGGCAGGAGCCACGCGCATGGCCTGCTGCAGGACTTCCAGACTCACAGAAGTTTCCGGAAGCATCTGGGTTGGCACCTTTCTTGGAATCACTTGAAAATGTGCTGCAACATTAGTAGAAAAGCCAAAAAAGAGAAAGCAAGAAACCGAGGCTCTCAGCTGTCCTTGGCCGTGTGCCCAGGTCTGGAGACGGGTGGGGCGGGGCCGGGCCGGCGGGTTCCCGGGGCGCAGCTGCGGGCAGGCTCACGGGACATGTGTGTGGCACACCCAGAAAGCACACCACTCTGCTCCCAACAGGAAGAAAGTCTCCCAGGGGAAGACCAGACCGTGGCGGTCAGCTGGGGCGCCATAACAACACACCTGACCCAAGACGTTTACCCCGCGTGTCCTGGAGGCAGACAACCGAGATCCAGGCGTGGCTGGGATGCCCTCCTGGGGCCTCTCCGGGCCCGGCTCCCTCCCGTGTCCTCACGCGGTCGTCCCTCCCTACGCGTCTGTGCCCTGATCTCCTCTTCCTATAAGGACGCCGGTCCTATGGGATCAGAGCCCACCCTAGTGACCTCGTTTTCCCTCAATCCCTGACCCCGTTTCCAAGCACAGTCACGCCCGGAGGTCCTGGGGGCGAGCGCTTCCACATATGGGGCCTGGAGGGACACAGTTCAGCCCCTAACATATACTAAAACGCTGTCACTAGAAAGAACAGCACACAACACCGTCGCAGCCTGGCCTCATTTTGCACAGCCGCTGGGGTGTGAGAGAAGAGAGCCCATCTGGCCACCAAACACCCTCGAGGAATTTGGGTTTTCAGGCGCAGTTGGTGAGGGCGGGTGTTTGGCTCTCTCTCCTGTGATCTCCGCCAGCCTGTGCGGGGATCTTGTAGATCTGACCGCCCCCCGGTCACCCCGCTCCCCGCGGCCCACGGTTTCTAGTAACAGCGTGGCTCCCCCGCGGGCAGGGATGCCAAGCCCCCCACACGGGCCCCCCACACAGGCCCCAGAGCATGTCAGAGGGAGGCCGCACCCCGGACAGCTCTGCTTTGCCCCCCGGGGGAGCCCAGCGACCCACCGATTCAGCAGCCACTGGAAATCCCACCCTGTTCTCTTCTTGTCAGAGATTCACGCATCTCGCGTTTAGGCTTCTTCTCCTATTCTCCGGCTTCCGTTTTGTATCTTTTCTGTCTCAGGAACAGAGAGGGCTTTCAAGTACGAATTTGCCTTGCTGTGCTGATCTACAAGCATTTGCTTACTGGTTTTCAAATGTCATAATCAGTTAGGAATAAGACACAGAGCACTCAACTCAGATACAGAAAAGACTGGGATGTTACCAATCGAGACCCCACGAAGATGACGACACAGCTGAGGTCAGTCCAGAGGCGCCGGCTGAGGTGAGCGGCTGAGATTGGATGGCTGATGTGACTCTGAACTGCACTGATTCAGGGGCACCTGGGAGGGCTCGGTCGGTTGAGCATCCAACTTCGACTCAGGTCATGATCTCGCGGTTCGTGGGTTCAAGCCCCGTGTCGAGCTCTGTGCTAATGGCTCAGAGCCTGGAGCCTGCTTCGGATTCTGTGTCTCCCTCTCTCTCTCTGCCCCTTCCCCGCTCATGCTCTGTCTCTCTCTCAAAAATAAATAAAAGTTAAAATTTTTTTAAATACTAAAAATAAAATACAAATAAATCAATAAAGCGTACTGATTCTATCAGCCATTGGGAGCAGCAAGCAGGGAGGAGAGGAGGCGGATGTGAGAGGTCCGGGTCCGGGTCTTTACGTCAGCATCACGTGTCGTGGCGACTACGGTGACGAACTGGTGGACAGAAGGGAAAAGAACCAAAACAACCCGGTCAGTGGTCTCCACAGAGCCGGGTCCTCACATTCATGGTGACCTTCCTGCAACTCGTTTTCCTGCCGTGTCCATTCCTCACTAGGTGAAGCACGTGTGCACACTCACGTGCACATGCTCATATGCACTCACACTCAGGACTCACACTCACATGCTCTAACACACGTGCACACACTCGCACACACCCACACACACGTGCACGTGCTCGCACGTGTGTGCACACTCACTTGAGCATGCTCTCACACACATGCACACATTCACATGCACACACTCGTGCACACAAGCACATGCTTGCACACGCGTGCATACTCACCTGCACATACTCACATGTGCATGTTCATTCATGCGCTTACACACACATGCACACGCATTCACACGCACACACTCATGCACACATGCACATGCTCATACGTGTGTGCACACTCACACACTCATGTGTGCATGCTCACGCATGCTCCCACACACTCACTCCCAGGAGCTCACACTCACATGTACGTGTTTTCACACACAGGCATGCACATGTGCTGACTTCAACACGGATGATTACAATGTGAGTCCCTCCACGCCTGTTTGGGGAGTAACCTGGTATTTCCTTCGTGGGAAGCAAGTGCGCTATGGAAAAGGGCTTTGCCATGATTATAAGCTCTGATAGGTAACCCTCCTTCTGGGAATCTATTCAAGGAGAGAGTGAAACCAAGGGAAAACAGTTCTGTAGGAGGAAGTTCTCACAAATGTGAGTTGTAGGAATAAAACTCAAAACAATGTAAATGCCCATCAACAGATGGGTGTGCAAAGGCACTGCGGCAGGCCTGTTACGTGCACTGGGCAATTGATAAAGTTATGCTTTAGAGCAGGCTTTGATATGTGAAAATTCTACATGTTACATTACATTTTTAAAAAGCAGGAAACACACAAAACTGGTAACTATGGTTACCACTGGGGAGAAGTACTATTAACAATTTAAATGTTATTCCTTAGATTTTTTCCCCTTTATTTTCTAATCCTATAATCAGAAGAATGAGTGCATTGCCTTTTTCGAAATGTACATTCTGCCCTGTGGCTCACCCAGACCTACCCCCGAGAACTACGCTGGGGCCGTGGGTGCGGGACAGCTCCCCACGTCCACTGCCCGGTCCCTCTGCGTGCGGACACGCCCCTTGTCACCCTGGCTCTGAATCTGTACACGAACCATCACTGTTGCATTTGGCTTAGGACTGACATTAACAGTCACTAAGTAAGAAACTGGTAGTGTGGCCCTTACCCTCCTGAGGTCAGTAACCTCTTCCAACTGGTCTTTGCAGCTCCCGCCCAGTCCTGCAAAATGCCTGGATACTAATGAAGCTCTATATGCTTCCACGCACTTTGACTTGATCTAAATACGTTCAGTATTTGTCATCAACCAAGAAAAAGCTGCTCTCTGAGCTCTCTGAGCTCTCTGAACTGCTCTCTGAGCTGCTCTCTGTAGGACTGAATTCCTGAGACATCTCTGCTGGTGACAAGTCTGATGGTGGGAGGGAAATATCTCATCACGGCTTGCAGGGCGGCCGGCTTCAACCACACACACGCAAACACACACACACACGCCCAGGCGTCCCCCTGGACGGCCAGCAGAGAGGGCGGGGAGCAGAGGCAACTGTCCTGTCTGGTTAATCTAATCTTACTGGGATGTGTTGGGGGAATGCCCCATGGAAGGGAGCAGGAGGAAGCAGGGACACCAGCCAGCCTGGGGAACAGGGGAGGGATGGGGGCTGGCCGGAGGCATGACAGAGCTTGGGCACAGCGCTCAAGGACGCTACAAGGACTTGCTGAAGCTCTGTCCCAGTGTCCTGGGGCGGGGGGTGATGCTGGAATCCATCCCGCAGCCGGGTGGGCAGCAAGGGATGTGATGAGAACCCCCTAGGCCTTCCTGCCGTGACGTGGAAGATTCTAGAACAGTCTGCATCTGAGTGGGTGGTGAGGGATGTGATGAGGACCCCTTAGACCTTCCTGCTATGATGTGGAAGATTCTAGAACACAAAGTATGAAGGCAGAGATGCCTGTGGGTTTCACCAACACATGCCCATAGAATGAGACATAGTAGACACACAATAAAGGTTTGTTGAATGCATAAGAAACAAACAATTGGAACGAAAGGGTTGCCACCCCTTTTGGTGACACGGAGTGAGTGTCATCTGCCCCCGAGGGCCCCGAGGCCCATCCACTGGCTGCTGCAGCTCCAGGCATGGGCTGCGGGAGGAGGGGCCCCACCGGCCTGGAGCTTGGGGTCTGGCGGGGAGCGGGGCCACCACCTGCCGGCAGGACCAGGGCCAGCTCGCAGGGGAACATGGCTCTCCTCTCTGCGACACGGCTCTCTGAGAGCTTGATGAGAAAGTCGTGGCCTCTGGCCTTAGATGTCATTGAAGGTCTGCTGTCTGGGGGACAATCCGGCCTTCGAGGAGGAGTCGGGAGTCAGGTCACACGGGACTCTGGGATTAGGGGTCGGGGGATGGGACCGCATGGGGGTGTGACACAGTCCCCTATTTTCTAAGGGACGCGGAGTCAGTCCCGCCGTGGGCTTTGAGCAGGCTCCTGGACCTTCCGCCAGGTGGACAGCTCAGCTGCTGACACCCGGCCCAGCCCCAGCGTCCCCTGTCCCATGCAGCCTGTACATGAAGAGTGTTTTCATGTTTCTAGAAGGTTGAAGGGAATCCAGACAGAAGGCGGTTTCACCGCACGTGAAAGTTACACGGGATTCAGATTCAGGGAACACGAACCAAGTTTCGTTGGCACGGACTCACTCGGGGCCTTGGCGTCCTCTTGGCTTCCGGCCGCGCAGCAGAGCTGTGAGCTGTGACAGAAGCCGTGTGGCTCCCAGAGTCTGGGATGCAGGCTCTCGACCCTTTACGGGGGAGCGTGCGGACCGTGCCCGTGGGGGGCAGCGGGGGCACACTGTTCGTTCCTGCAGGAGCTCTGTCCTAAGAACGGGCTGTGGGGGCGGCCAGGGGGTCAACCGTGTCCACTGGGACCCCTCGAAGGACTCTGTCACTACAGGAAAGCAGGAAATGACGCTCAGCCCCCTCTGGGGCTCACCCTGGAAGCGTGCATTCAGCGTTCAATAAGTGCTCATGTCATTGGACCGATGAACAATCCATGCAGACCGGGTTTTGGGGGCCAGGTCAAGAGGGAGACAAGCCAGGGTGACCAGTTTGAGGAGTAGGCCAGTCATGGAAGCCGGAAGGAGCTTCCCAAGGCGACCGAGGGTGCAGGTAAATGTAGGGGAGGGGAGGCTGTCCGCAGCCCCGGGCAGGTGCAGGGAGGGTATGGGAGGAGGACTCTGAACTGGGAAGGAATTAGCAGCACCTGGCCTGTGCTGGCTGGGGGGGGTGGGGGTGACGGACATGTCCCTGGCGTGTACTGGCCGGGAATGATTTGAGGCCAAACAGGTAAAATCTCCCAAACAGGTAAAATCTTCCAAATGGGAGGAAGCAGATCCCAAGCCCGGGCAGCGTCGGGGTGCCCCCAGCTCAGCACCAGCTCAGCCCCAGCGGGGTCTCCACGGCTAGCGGTCCTGGGTGCCACCTCTCCTGTGACCCCAAGCAGCCTGTAGAGATTGGGTGGGGGGGAGGCCGTGGGAAGAACGACTGTTTGCAGGCCCCGGGGTTCTCGGTTTAGACGCCTGCCCCGGGCAGCGCCTGAGGCTGGAGTGAGCTCCCGCGCCCAGCCCCACCCGCTGGGCTCCTGGGGCCTCAGCTTCCCCTGCAGACACAGGGGGCCCCTCAGCAGCCTCCCCTCCACTCCCGTGAGTCAGCCGGGAGCCCTTGGAGGGTCCTGGGAATAGGACATGACCCTGTCCGGTCACCCAGGTGCCGCAGCCAGACAACCAGGAGGCCTCAGGTCAAGTCCACGTGTCCAGCACGTGGCTGGTCTGTCAGTGACCCGCCCGGGAGGCCCGTGAAAGTCAGGTGTCTCAGTGCTGCTGTTCGAGCCCCAAGATTTGATCTTTGTGCCATTGAATTTCTCCGTTCAGCTGCTCTGACAGCAACGGAGAGGAAAAGCAGCTGGTTCCAATTGTCAGAATCTGGTCTTCGCGTCGTTACCTCTCTTTTCTGTTTCTTCAGGGATACGAGACAGGATATTTACCACCGACACTAAATTATAGTAAAACCCCAGCTGCGCGCACAGTATCGATGGCCCGAATCTGCTGTGTAAGTGACGCTGACGGTCACTTGTATTTTTTCGGCTGGCTGAGGCAATTCTCTCCTCATTACTGTGATGAGGGGTTTTTTTTATTATTATTCTGAATGACAGCACAGAAATGGGGATGTTTATTTGAATGAGATGCAGGTTGGCTTTCCAGAATTTATTTAGAATGTTTCATAATGCATTTTAAGCTCAGATTTGAGAAGTAATGTCTATGCCAGCAACTACCCTGCAGAGGCACCAAAATTGGCTATTGGCCTGAGAGAAAAAAACACGTGTAGCTTTATCATAGGGAAAAACGCAGATGATAAAACTGTCATTCTTTTTCAGAAAGCAGCACATGTAAAGGTTTTTAAAATAAAAGGCGATACTTTTGTGGTGAATCTCCAAATGCACGGGAAAACGACAAAGGAGTGTTCGTTACTTGTAACCCGCCAGCCGGAGAGGAGAGAGCTAACCCTGGTGCATTTCCCCCGTCTTTATCTACAAGATAAACCCCCCTTACTAGCTGTGCAATGTCACTCTGGTAACGCCTCCAGAGTCGAAGATTGATCCCCAGTAATGTATTAAAAATAATTCCCTTTTGGGGCATCTGGGCAGCTCAGTCAGTTAAGCATCCGACTCTTGATCTGGGCTCAAGTCATGATTCACGGTTCATGGGTTCGAGCCCCTCGTCAGGCTCTATGCTAACAGCTCGGAGCCTGGAAGCTGCTTCAGATTCTGTGTCTCTGTCTCTCTCTCTGCCCCTCCCCACTCGCATTCTGTCTCTCTCTTAAAAATAAACATTAAGGGGCGCCTGGGTGGCTCAGTCGGTTAAGCGACCGACTTCGGCTCAGGTCACAATCTCGCAGTATGTGAGTTCGAGCCCCGCGTCGGGCTCTGTGCTGACTGCTCAGAGCCTGGAGCCTGTTTCAGATTCTGTGTCTCCCTCTCTCTCTGACCCTCCCCTGTTCATGCTGTCTCTCTCTGTCTCAAAAATAAATAAACGTTAAAAAAAATTAAAAAAAAATAAATAAATAAACATTAAAAAAAATTTTTTTAAACCTGCAAGCTCTCCTGTTTTTTATAAAGCACAGCATTCCGTCAGCCACTGAAGGGTCACGCTGTTACAATAAACCAGTCCCTTCCTCGTCAACCCCACCCTCCTCTCAAACGCTTGCTGTCTTGTTATTGGCAAAAGCTAAGCATCCGCCTGGACCCCCCGCCCCTCCTCTGGTGCCCCCCATCTCATCGGTCAGCAAACCCCTGAGACAGGACTGGCCACATAACTTGCGGGGCCCAGTGCAAAGCAAAAACGTGGGCCCCCATCGTCCACAGTTCCAAGAACCTGAAGATGGCCGTGGGAACTCATCACGCCAAGCCGCTACCTTCCAAACGGACCCAGAGGCTGATGCCTCGCCCACATTACAGCCACCCCCACCCCCGCGGCAGGGCAGCCGGGAGCCAGGACTTCTGTCCCCACTGGTCAAGGGAGGCCCGCGGGTGCTGGCTCCTGCCCAGGCGTGAGCTCTGCTGGGTTCCTCCCTGGGTTGTCCACTGCTCCAATAGTCAGGGGGAGGAGTTGGTGCAAAGGGTGTGAGGCCACAGAGGGATCACCATAGCCCAAGGAAAAGGTGGGATCTAACTCTATTCTCGCCCACTGCTCGCCATCTGCCTCCTCCAGCACAATGTCAGCGCAGGGGGATGCCCAGACAGGGCTTGGCACACATCTGCTGAATAAATGATCGAGTGAATTCTTCCATCAACCAACCGCGGTGTTGCTCTGTCCCGGGGACCACAGGGCTCCCGAATGTGCAGGGTGGGGCTCTTTGACTCCTGGGCTGCAGAGGGTCCCTAGGGAGACGATCTGGCCCAGAGGCAGTCCCCGGTAATGGTGCAAGAGCCGGGGTCCACACAGAGAAACTCAGGCGGTGACCCCAGACTGGAAAGAGGCCTCTGACCTGGCCGTGTCCAGGGCCCAGCAAGCACGCATGGCACCTAGGGGAGCAGGGAGAACAGGACGGCCACCCCCACCCACCACAGAGCCTCTTCCTGGCGCCCGGAGCCGCTTCCCAGATCCGCTCACAACTGCTGTGCCTCAGAATTTAACATAAGGCTTGTTCGTGTGCTGAGGATGGTGTCGCAGGAGGGAGGGCGGAAACGCCATGAGAGTCCCTGACGGATTAAAACGACACACCCGATAAAGCGTTCGGATCCAAAATCTATAAAGAACTTACCAAACTCAACACCCAAAAAATGAATAATCCAGTTAAAACACGGGCAGCAGACATGAATAGACATTTCTCCAGAGAAGACGTCCAGATGGCGAACAGACACATGAAAAGATGCTCAACGTCACTCATCGTCAGGGAATGCAAATCAAAACCACAATGAGACACCACCTCACACCCGCCAGAACGGCTAAAATCAACACAAGAAGCAACAGGTGCCGGCGAGGATGCAGAGAGAGGGGGCCCTCCCGCACTGCCGGTAGGGATACAGACTGGGGCAGCTGCTCTGGACAACAGGGAGGAGGGTCCTCAAAAACTAAAAACAGAACTACCCTACAACCCAGTCATCACACTACTGGGTATTTACCCCCAAATGCAAAAACACGAGCTCACGGGGATATGTGCACCCCGAGGTTTATAGCAGCATCATCTACAGCAGCCAAACTACGGAGGCAGCCCAAGTGCCCACCCATAGATGAAGGAATAAAGATGTGGTATGATATACAGACACGATGGAATACTACTCAACCACAAACAAGAATGAAATCTTGCCATTTGCGAGGACATGGATGGAACTAGAGTGTACTATCCTAAGTGAGAGAAGTCGGAGAAGGAAAAATACCATATGATTTCACTCGTACGTGGAATTTAAGAAACAAGCAAAGGGAAAAAAAAGAAACAGAGAGGCAACCCAAGAAACAGACTCTTTTTGTAATTTTTTTTAATGTTTATTTAGTTTTGAGAGGGAGAGAGACAGTATGAGCAGGGGAGGGGCAGAGAGAGAGGGAGACACAGGATCAGAAGCAGGCTCCAGGCTCCGAGCCCTCAGAACAGGGCCCGACGCGGGGCTCAAACCCACAAACTGTGCGATCATGACCTGAGCCGAAGTCGGACGCTCAACCGACTGAGCCACCCAGGTGCCCCGAGATGTTTCATTTTCCATGAGATAAACTTCTGTTGACCCGTGAATGGGATGAAAAAACTGAAATGATGTTTATCAACTCATCTTCTACTTGAAGGATCTAATGACTCCCACAAAAACTGGCATTATCCGACTGGTTTTAGAGTCCTGTTTTTGAAAACGGAGGCCACGGAGTCACAGATACGGCTTTGCTTTGGGTTCATGCACAAAATCCAGAAATGAAAGTGAAAAAGTTAAGGTGCAACAATGGCCATTCGATCTGAAGAGTCACACTTCTCAAAGAGCCTTCCAGCTGCAGCCCCTGATGTTGTAGGTCCGAATCCCTCACCTTCGCTCCTTGCGTTCTTACATAATCGCGGACTCGTGAAGCACAAGTGGATGGTTTCTTGGCGGACTTTGCCCCTGGAGATTGATGGTCTGTGCTGCGCACCCGAGGCCATGACGCCGTCTGTGGACTTCATCCTGCAACCCGCATGCCCCACAGAGGGAGCCTACGGGCTACCCCAGCATGTTGTAATGCACTTACTTACGATAAAACAATTAGAAATGAACCCCCAGTACAAGTAACAAGTCATGTGGGACTCCAGGACAACAGGAGCGCTGGGAAATTGGGACGCACCATCACTCCACTTACGCACTTTGGCGTTCCTTGGAAGACGTGGCGGGGGCCTCGGCTCGCGCTTCACCTTCCCCTCCCTTCCCCCCGCGGCTCTCTCTCTCTGCCACCCGCTTCTAGGGCTGCCTCAAGTAGTTGATACGCTGCATCCCCATAGTCACGGACCTGGTCATTCTTTCCTGGGCGCTGTTGGTCCTGAGACAGCTTCACGCCATTTCCTCCAGGCTTTAAGGACAGTGTCCGTGTTAACAAGAGAGTAAAGTGACCCGCTCTGTGCTTTCCAGCGCCTGGCCTTCAGCGGCACGGCTTGCTTCTGTCAGAACAGGTTGCGCCCACGACCTGAGCCTGTTCCATAATTGATGGCATTTGCCGCTGCCCCTAATGCGGCCGCCGCAGCCCGTGCTCGGTCGGCGCTCATGGGGCCGGGCCAGCCCATACGCGTGAGTCCACGCCACCCACACACTTGCGCTCTGAACCACTCTGGTCCCCCAGTGGCAGATGTCACCTTGCTCAGCGGGAACCTCCACTTCTGAGAGGCTTTTAAGTGAAGACATACATTTTTAATGGGCCACGAATGACCTCGCCTGCAAGCTGCACTTTCCACACCCATTAAAATTCACGTGCGAATTACTTGGGGGGTTCCAGTTCAGCATCCACAAGTACCCAGGGAAACAGCCGTTCCACGTGTGCAGTAGGAGGGGACTGCCGAGTGACCGTCGGACTGACAGGTCTCACACGGTGCTGCTCCTTCATTCTGCAGGGGCGCCACTGGTTGGCGTGAACTTGGCCAAGTTCGGACCCAACAGGCTTCGGGAAGTACAGACACAAGTACTCGGTGATTCTCTGGCTTTAGGGGGTCGGGCTGGGAAGCATCCAAGCCCCATTCTGACAGCCGAGCGTCACTGTAAGAGGGGTGCTGACCGGCTCCAGGAGTCCACACCCCCCCGACACGCTGCACAAACCCCAGCCTCGCCTAAGTGTGCTCGTTAGGACAGACACGTCCGAACCATCCACAACTGTTACAGGGGCAATAACTCAAACCCAACCAACCACGCTGAACTAACACCATTGAGCCCTCATGTGACGGATGCCGCTGACACCTTCCTGTGCCTTGGGTCACACCCTGACCCTGAAGACGCCCACCACATTCGGGACACAAGGGAGGGAAATGCCCTGCCGCAGTGGTGTGGAACATGCAAGCAGGGAGGGGAATGCCCGGGGCAATGGAACCTTCTGGAAAATGGGCCAGCTGCACCTCAAACAAGAGGGCTTTCTGGGGGGTGAAACCAGTGTTTGCAAACTCAGCTACTGGGTACCCTTCTGTGGTTATGAAGGCCCCGGCGAGTGTGGGAAGGAGCAGGGAACAGGGCCCTGGGTCTGAGGTCCAGTGGCATCCAGGCCATGTCCTGGGACAGCAGCCCTGGGCCAGACTCCGTCCGGGATTTCGTGGATGGGGCTCTGCACCCAGCTCGGCACCAGGGACACGATACACATCACTTTCCCTCCTTGATGTCACCGGTCTCGCTGGTGCTGGGTCGCCAACACTCGAAGGGCAGACCCTGGGGGTCTGAGCAGGTACACATGTCGTGGCCTCTGTGTGGCACCCCTGGACACACACTCCTGACAGCAACACGTGGGCTCGGACCCCGGGTCGCCGTCCAGCGAGGTGCAGATGGCTTGTCCACGGCCACTGGTCTGTGTGGATCCGGAGTCAGAACCGGGGTCACTGCACGCGGCATGTCCTACCCTTCCTGCCCCAGAGCCTCTGCCAACTGTGGAGAAAACACCCCGGGGCCCGCTTTGCTGTGAAGGCAGAACCTGCGTAAAAGCCGAGTGTCACCGCACAGATGGAAACTTGAGGGGGACTTAACATTTCCTACACTCTGTCAGTATGAGCGTCCCTGATGGAAGCCTCATGTCCCGTTGTTCTGGAAGCCCAGTGGCCTTGATTCAACCCTGCAGCACCCCCCTCTGCACGCTAATCAAACACATCTGAACAAACTGCATCACTAATCATGCAACAGGGTCTCCTGGGGGCTCAGTCGGTTGAGCATCCGACTCTTAATCTCGGCTCAGGTCACAATCTCACGGTTCATAAGACCAAGTCCTGTATCCGGCTCTGCACTGACAGTGCAGAACCTGCTTGGGATTCTCTCTCTCTCTCTCTCTCTCTCTCTCTCTCTCTCTGCCCCTCCCCCACTTGTGCTTACTCTCTCTCTCGATAAATAAACACTATTAAAAAATAATCATGCAGCAATCCTTTTAGTAATTTCAATGTAAAAAATACAAATACCAGAGAGTGAAATTCAGGACCAATTTAAAATGACAGTTATCTCAAAGCGTCCTCCCCTCCCCTGTGAGTAACGTCGACGCTGTGAACGCACGGGGCGGGGGGGGGGGGGGGGGGGGGGGGGGGTGGAGGTCTGCGTCTGCACAGGTTTCCCGTGACCGGCTACGACGGGACTACAGGCTTGTGGAAAGTCATGTGATTCTTGCATAAAAACCAAGAGGGGCCCTGGAAGTAGGGATTAAAGAGGAATTAGACTTCTGACTCCGGTGCAAATGCCTGACTCCACAAAACGCTGGGAGGAATGTAAAAATGACGAGTGAAAGTGGCAAGCCATGTGTCCGCACGGAAGGGGCGTTAAGCGGTAATGCTGGTGACACAGAGGCTGGAAGCGGCCACGGGTCAGGGCCCTTAACCGCCTCAGCCCTTGGTTTAAAACCAGGTGACCTCGTTTATGTTTTCCAGCCTTTGTCGGTGAAAACAGGCCAATTGAAGCAACCTGGGGACCGGCTCCGTGTGCGAGGTCTCTCAGGGCTGCCCCTCCGGGCTGGGTCCTCCTCGAGGGGGTGGAGCCGGACCCTGGCCCTGCCAGGGCACCGCTGGGGTCTCAGCACTGGGAGGGCTCACCCATCCGGCCACAGCAGCTGTGTCCTTCTGCAGCTGAGGAAACTGAGGCACCGACAGGGAGGGGGTGCCCAGCACCCAGTGAGGAGGAGGCCCAGACTGAGGATGGGGGTTCGGTCAGACAGGAGGTCACGGGCCACAGGAAACCAGGAGCTGGTTGGAGGGAGCTGGTTGGAGGGCAGCAATCCTGGCCTTCGGGAGCAAGACAGTTCGCGGGCCACAGGAAATGCCGAGAGAGGAGAGGGGCACGGGCAGGGCCAGGCTGGGGGGCTGCGGTGACCTCCACACTTGCCTTCACGGAGGTTTTAATCCCCAGATCACCCGCCATCTGAAGCAGGTGCATCGTGCCCCGGACAGCTTGTGGGCAGAAGGGAACGGAGGGTCACTGGGCGGCGCGTATCCCCAGGGAGGACCCGGCCCTGTGGGGCAGCACCGGCCCCTGTTTCTCCCAGGGGGTCCACGCCGGGAGCTGCTGTCCACAGCAGCTGACACGCCTGCCTTCCTCCTGTCCACCCTAAACAGGAATCCCCGCTGACCCTCAGAGTCCCAGTGGGTCCCGCCAATCACCTGCGCACAGCCGTCCCCTCCTGGCCCCCAGCCGGGCCCCACGGACACAGAGGCTGGAGCAGAGGAGGGAGATGAGTGAGAGGGGCAGCTGAGGCCAACCCAGTCCTGGGCCCCGGATGGGGCGGGGGACAGGGGGAGGAGGGGGCTGTCTTTGCTTCTGGAAAATGCATTCCAGGGACGTTCTCTGCCTACGCAGCAGAATCGCAGGGCCTTCCCTGCTGCTTGGGTTTTCAGATGAAGGTGGAAACTGATTTCTGGGATCCTGGAGGGCCCACGGGACTGCTCAGGGCTTTCTCGCAGCCAGGAAGTAATTGAGACGCTTTTCAATTAGGCCAGAATGTCTGAAACAGTGTGTGCTTTCAGTAACCGTTCACTGCAGACCCCAGCTTCAGAGAAAGCTTCTCCGCAGACCTGCCCCGTGCTGCTCCCGGCCTCAGCCCTGCAGCTCTGACCTGGGCCCCTCTCAGGAGCCCCAGGGGATCCCTCAGGGCGGCTTTCAAAATAAGGGCAGTAATGGCAGTAACAGCTATTGGTTATAAACATCCCCAGGGCGGGGCGAGGCCTGTGGATTCCGCCCCTCGTGCCTGGGGGGCCCCCAGCGAGGGCAGCTGTGTCCCCCACTCCTGAGGATCCCCGCTGCCCGGCTTCTTCCCTCCGTGCCCCCCACAGCCTCAGTTGTCCCATCTGTAAAATGGTAACAGTGCTCTTGCCCCGCCCATGAGGGGTGGCCTGGCCCTAGTGTGACCGCGGGGAGTGGGGGGGCTGGGGGGGAATTCCAGGGGTCCCCCAGCGTGGCGGGAGGCGGACAGGCCAGGACAGAGACCTGCGGACAGAGGGCCCCACCGCAGGTGGGAGGTGCTGGGGGTCTGGACTTAGCCTGTGCTCAGCCAGTCCAGAGGGTCTGTCTGGTTCAGAAGGGGACTTGAATGGCCACTCTCTGGGTCCCAGCGGACTGATAAATGGGTGCTCCCTTTTGCCCTCACTCCTGTGGACTCTGCTCCCCGAGCCCAGAGGCTGAGGGCGCCGGGCAAGTGGAGGAACAGTCCTGTGGTGAGCTGACCTCCTGCCCCAACAGCTTCACCCCCCACTCGGCTAACCACGGCCCCAGAACACCCCTGAGGGTGTCCCAGGACACCCACCGGGCACCCACCCACCAGTCAGGGGACAGCAGCCTAGGACCTGCTCTAACTCCCCGCACGGAGACAAAGACGCCCCCACCTCCTGCGTCGGGACCGTGGGACTCGAGGGGTGGGCTTCCCATGGGATCCCCGGGGTCCGGCCTCCACCGACAGCCTCTGTGACCCTTGGCTAGCCACCCAGCTCCGCAAATATCTGTGGGGGCTGCACGTGTCCCACATGGTAGCCACTTTGGGGAAGTGACTGGCCTTCCAGGGCCTTAGGGCACACCCGGGGGGGCACACATGTAGTTATGCATCCCTCCCTCTCCCTTCACCCACCCCCTCCCAGCCCACCCTCAGATCTGAGCGCCAAGCATGAGACACTCTGGGCACCTCCCGGGCCAGCCTCCTCCCCACCCTGGCCGCCGGGGCACTTCACGGTTTACAGAAATTGTGCAAAACACCTGACCCATATTTCTCAAAACCGTAAAGATCTTCCAAAAGAAGAAAACGTCTGAGACACTTTCATAACCAAGAAGAGTCGGGGGACATATGGCACCTGAATGTCACATAGTGTCCGGGGAGGAGCCCGGAAGAGAAAGGAGTAAGAGCTAAGGGGACAAAGTGTGGACTTCAGTTAATAATAATAGTTTCTATTGGTTGATTAGCTGAACCATTCTAAGATGTGGGCTCTAACATAACGCACATCATACATAAGATGGTAAATATAGTTATTTTACGTGGTGTAGCCTATAAGAGAACTCCCTTACATCTTTATACCTTTCTATGAATCTAACACTGTTCTAGAATAAAAAGCTGGTTGGGGCACCTGGGCGCCAACGCGCCAGGCGGTTAAGCGCCAACTTCGGCTCAGGCCATGATCTCACAGTTCATGTGTTCGAGTCCCATGTTGGGCTCTGTGCTGACAGCTCAGAGCCTGGAGCCTGCTTCGGATTCTGTGTTTCCTTCTCTCCCCTGCTCACGTTGTGTCTCTGTCTCCCTCAAAAATAAATAAACATTAAAAAAAATTTTTAAAAGCTTGATTAAAAATTATTTCCTTTTGTAATAAATGTCTCTAAAAATATAAACTAAGACCATTAAATTAATCAAATCATACTTGTTATTCAATCTTAATGTTCCATGTTTCACTGAATAGAAATATGAATATATGCTTATAAAAACAAAATACAGTTACGGATTTGCTCTTTTAACTTACTATTTTTAGTTAATAAATGGAAATAAAATTGCTTTTGGTAAACCCCAAAAGACCCAGTGATTTCTTGTTGATGGAGATTTTAGGATCTTGTTTTATAAATGAAAATGGTGCGTCCCTAAGGATTATTTTTATTGGTGGGAATTAAGGTTTTAGCAATTTAAAAAGGTTTAAAAGGGACCCAAATTAATAAGAGCTTTCTGTTTATATTTATAGTCTCTTTTTTGTACTGTGTATGTGAGGAAACATCTCCGTTAAAAACTCAGGGCATTTGGGTACAATTTGCCATCTGGATAAAAGTGTATTTATTATGATCTCTTGGGGAATATTAATATCACATTGCTTAATAACTTTGGGCTCCCTCTTTCTAAAGTATTTTGTGTTCAAAATTAGAAAAACACACAAAGTGGTTTAGTTAGCTGATTTTTAATTCCTTCCATTCTCTTAGGTTACTGACTAATTCCAGATTCACCCCATTCTCGCTGACAGAGTCAATGGTCGTGTTTACAACCAAAGAACTTGGGTTTGTTTTACAAATGGCTTTTCTTTTTTTCAATTCAATTTTAAATTTTATTTTTGAAAAGAGACTTTTAAAATTGAAAACATTAACAGAAATAAAAGTTTGAATTTGGTCGATAATTGCCTGTCTGAACTTTTCTCTTTTTTTTTAGTTTTTTTTAAATATGAAATTTATTGTCAAATTGGTTTCCATACAACACCCAGTGCGCATCACAAATGGCTTGTTAAAATAAATGTAAATAGAAAAGACGGAAAAGTCAGAGCAGAAAAGCCAACTGATTCTTTAAAATATTAATTGTATGCACGTTTTATTTCCAGTTTGAATACCAAGCATTCTGGCAATCTTATTTTTTTTATTTATTCACTTATTTTTACTTCTTAATTAGAAAAGTAAAACTCGACAGCTTAGCACTCTGAAAACATTGCAGGGGCTGGCGATGAGAGGTGCAGAGAGGGACCGCCAGGCCAGAGCCTCCAGGGCCTGCCTCCGCTGCGGGAGCAGGTGGGTGCTGGGCAGAGGGAGCCAGAGCTCAGGGAGGAGGAGAGATTCCTGAGCAGAAGGATCCAGAAGAGAGTTAACCAGGGAATCTGGAAATTGCTGCCAGCCATACAGAGAAAGATGGCACGAGGAGGGATCAGACAGCAGGTGGGTCTGGGCCGTGAACAGGAAGCACTCCGAGCAGTCACTGGCCAGGCTGCATAGCCCTCCCCAGGCCAGGATGGACCTCCGGCCCAGGCTCTCCTCCCCCTCCCCTCTCTCTTCTGCTGCCCCCCATCCTCCCCCCTCCCCCTCCCTTTCCCTCCTCCTCTACTCAGCTGTTCATGCAGAGCCCTTAGGACAGTGCTCCTGGACCCAGCAATCTCACCACTAGGAACTGACCCTGGGGATTCCCAGCACAACAACAGGAGGAAGCTGCACGGGGGAGGATGTTCACAGCATCCTCGGCAGTTCTGAGAGCTCGGGGTCTCAAGAGAAGGCTGATTAAATGATGAAAATGCCGAACAAGCCAAATCCCTGTGATCTTTAGGGGTGACGATGGGGGGACCCTGTGCTTACTGGCATAATCACAGTGAGAACAGCAGGTGACCGCACTCTAACGGGAGGGAGGAGGGAGTCTGGCTTTTCCCTGCGTGGCTCTGGACATACACAGGGAGGGCTGTGGCTGCCAGCTGCAAAGATCTGAGCGGATGCCCTGGTGGGGGGATAGCAGCCCTTCTTCCTCTCCACCTCCCCCTTCCCCTCCTCCACATCCCCCTCCCTCTCCCCCTCCCCCCGCCCCCGTCCTCCTTCCCCTTCCCCTCCTCCTCCCCCTCCTTTTCCTCCTCCTCCTTCCCCTCCCCTTCTCCCTCTCCTCCCACCCCTCCCCCTCCTCTCCTCCCCTTCCCCTCCTCCTCCTCCTCCTTCCCCTCCCCCCTCCTTCCCCTCCCCCTTCCCATCTTCCCCTCCTCCTGTCCCTCTCCCCCTTCTCCCCTAACCCCTCCTCCCCCTCCTTCCCCTCCCCCTCCTCCTTCTTCTTCACATATTCTACTGTTCTACAGTGAATGCAGATTGCTTTTGTAAAATAAATAGGTAGGTGGGGGCAAAAGGGCTTATGAGGACACACTCACAGGGGAGGTGGGGGACAGACGGGAGGCAGATGTTGATGGAGAGGTGGGCCTGTTGGGTCGGGAGGTGGCAGTGTGTTTATCCACAGGGAAGTTCATGAGCCGGGCCAGACGGATGGAGCTCCAGGAAGAAAAGTCTCTGGTGGGCGGGAGAGGCAGGGTGGGCAGGGCGAGACAACCGAGTCCAAATCTCCAAGTAAACGCAAAACAACTGGTGTCCAGGGCGCCAGGATGTAGAAGCTGCAAGATAAAACATTTTCTTACAGAACTGCCAGATGTGTTCATTCATTCATTCGTTCATTCGTTCACTACCACCAGGTCTTGGTGCAGACACTGCCGATGGGGGCGGGGGGGCGGGCAAATGGCGGTGATTTCTGCTCTCAGGGGGTTGAATGGCTATGGGAAGGGGGGCTTTTCAGAAGCACTGACAATAAAGTGTGGGGTGGCCAGAGGGAGTATCCCCTGGACATTCAAGCAGGTGGGAGCGAGACGGCCCCTCCCTCTATCTGGGGCTGCTGGCTTCAACGTGAGCAGGACAAAATCCTGCAAGGCTGGCAAGATTTCCCGACACAGAGGCTCTGAACACAGAGAAGTCGATGTGGGCTGTGCCCAGGGGGCTTCCCCGGTGGGTCTGGGGTCCTCATCCTTCGGTGGCCCACTGTCCTTCTCTGTCCTCCGTCTCTTCTCTTCAGGTGCTGAGTTTATTCTCTCAGTTAACCCAACACGGTGGAGCTCCCCGTCGCGGACCCCCTCGGGCGGACCCCCTCCACCCTACCTGCTGGCCAGTCTCCGCCTGGACTTCTTGCTGCCTGGGGATTCACAGTCTTCGTGTTTCTAGACACTTTGGGCCAGTCCTGCTCCGTGCATCTCCCCAGCACCAGGGAGAGCTTATGCCCGGATCCGTGGCAGGGGACTGTGCGTGTGGCCAAGGTGGAGAGGGCTGCCCAGGCGACGGGGGACGGCTTTGCTGGGCTGTGGGCAAGTTTGCTGCTCCCGACGCCGTGCCCACTGTCCCTTGAGCCCTGGGGCCTGGACGGTGCATCGTGGGGGACCAATCCCAGTCTGCACATGGGTCCACCTTCCTTGGTCCTTCTGTCACCCACCCCAAGGGAGGAGTTTCTGTCCACCGGGCCAGAACCGGGCTCCCGATCTAGCCATGGTTGACCCTGTCATCAAAGCAGGAAGGTTGCTGTGCATTTGTGAACTCTGTCCCTGTCTCTCTGCATCGTGTGCTCTCTCATCGTGGTCTCTGGAGGGAGACAGCAGACCCTGTGGCCCACGTGGCCTAAGTGACTTCATGGGTCACTTTTTTGGGCCTGTCCATCATCTATTTAGGGTACCGTCCCTCCTCCTCCCCAACACGTGGTCCACCTGTCAATGTCGGGCCAGGGTCGGGAACACACCTTGGGTCTGGCCACCGCATCCCTTGGCCGCAGTGATCAGCTGGGGGACAAAATGTGACCCAAACCAGGGCCATCACCACCAACCCCAGGATGCTGCTGAGGGTCCTGGACACTGTGGTCCTCTCCCTCCAGAGCCGGCCGAGCTGAGGACCAAGGCAGCCAGAGGCCGACGGAGGTGACTTTGTCCTCTCCATACCACACCCAGCAACCTGAGGGTGAGGCATGATAGGCACCAGCAGGGGCTCTGCAGCCCCTCTGCCCTAAGCTCCCCCCCGGGGCTCTTCTCTGCCCTGACCTGCTATAAACCCACCATCTTGCAGCGCTCTAAAGGTTAAATCGCGGCTTTTTGGAAACAGCTTCGGTCCACAAGTGCTGTTTCAATGTTCTTCAAGTGAAAAAGAACCACCGAGAGAAAAGCTTTCTATCTGCTTTTGTGTCTCAGTTCAGTGGCCCACAACCACCGCGTTCTGATGCCCAGATACAATCTGTCCTCACGCCTGGGGGGAGGGGGGTGGTCAGGGGCCACAGCCACGTGTCCACCGCTGGGCTGGGCCAGTCCTCCCCCCAGGGACCGGGCGGGCCACACACACACCCGGCCTCAAGTTGGTGATGACATTGCCTGGTCCTAACTCACGCGCAGCCTCTGGTTGAAAGTTTCCTGCCACCCTCCCCAACTGGAGCTTCTGTCCCCGACCTTCTCCGGCTCCTGACTCCTTTCCCAACGCCTCTGTGGTCAGGGGTGACATGACGGGGGGCAGGGGGCTTCCTGTACCTGCACGTGGTCCAGTCCGGGCCCGAGGAAGCATTGCCCCTGCACCTAGAGGCTCACCCCTTGGGGTCCTGTCACCCCTTGGGGCAGGGTCTACAGGGACCCCTCTCCTGATTTTTAAAATATTCTAAATAATTTATTCACAGCTCTTATAAATCCTGAAACCTATGCCAGCCCCAGTCCACGGGGTGACCCCACTCTGCCCAGCTCCCCGCTGTGCCCTCCTGTGCGGCTGTTTGCAGACATTTCCAGGCCGCCGTGGTGGGAAGAAGCCGTCGGGCTCACGGACCTGGCCTGCCTCTGACCCCACCCCTCGGCCTCTTCTCGAAAGGCCTCCCCGGCCCCTCCAGATGGGGGCACCCCCGGACCAGGCGGCCTGGCTCCCTAGCGAGGTCTTTCTTACAGGGGGTCCTTCTGTGACAGCAGGGCACAAGGCAGATTTCTCCATCTTTGCTTTTCTGCTTCACACACCGAGAGCAAATCTTTCAGCTTGGACACTCTCTGCGAGAGGGATTGATTCCTTTCACAAGCTTCTTTCATAAATCCAAGCATTTTGTCAAAGATGTATCAGCTCTTATTTCCACGGACAGCTTTTCCAACGTCCCGTCTACATCTTATTTTAAGGCACCGTGTCCTTTGCTCCCTCTGAACAGAACTCCCCAGAAGCTGAGGGCTCCCTGAGTGACAGGCCACCGGGCCACCGGGCCACAGTCGGTCCCAGGCCAGAGGACTGCGGGCCACGTGCCCTCCAGCGTGTCCGCACAGCGGCCTGCGTGGCTCCAAGCACACTGTTTCCAATTTCTGTGTAATCATCCCATTGAATGAACACTGTATGACTCATTCAATCAATATCGTATCGTTGGCCAGGATCAATGAAAACTCCATCATTTGGTCATCTGGAATATTTCATTATCATAAACAGCCCTCCGATTAAAGTCTTCATATATACACTTTTAAACACAATGGCACCCGGGGGACACATTCCCAGAATCTCTCGGGAGGCGCTCTACAAAGACTTTTGAAATTTATCTGATACAACTTTGAGATCAAATTGCCTTCATGAATTTTGTATCGGTTTCTACTCCTCAGAGAGTGTGTCGGATGCTTCCTCACTGGGATTATCCACGCTTTTAATCCTTGCCAATTCAACAGTTGGGGAAAAAATAGCATCTCGTTATTATAATTGGTGATGTTTTGGGCTTACAACTGAAGGTCCAACATATGGTGGTGACTATCTTCTGAAGTCAACCGTTGAATATGTCCTCGTTCTGGAGTATTTCACTTGATTACCTAGAGGATTTATAACAAGCTAATAGAAAATATTCATGTCACAGAACCAGCCTCAGCGAGAAAGCAGCTCTCCGGATAAGTGCTGCTCTGGACCGGTCATTAGGTGACTCCCTCCAGCTCGGTGTTTCGCCAAAAGCACGGTTACTAAGATAAATCGTCCAGGCAGAAAATGCGGGCGCTGGAGTGACCCCCACGGCAATCAGTGAGTGAGGAATCGGTCACTAACACAAGAACAGCATCTGACAAGTATGCCACGTGTTAACGCTCTAACAATCTTGCTGCAGGAAACCGGGTGCTGCTGAAAGTTGACGAGTTTATTTACCCGATTGCTCCGACTTTGCAGTCCTGCGAGTAATTTCACAGATCGCTAACTTCAATGCCGCAATCTCTAAACAGGATGAAGTTGCTACATTATTCCAATGAATTAACCAACAGATTTAATTTCACACTGCAGAGCTTAGGAATGTCTGCTGTTTACTGAAGTTACCAGTGCAAATAATGGAACCGAATATTTACAGAACCAACATCTGGTATCGTCAATGAAGTCTCTGCAAAATGTTAATAAATCCAACTCAGCGTGGGAAACCACGTGCCGGGGGCCTTGGCCATGAGCAGCCCGGTCCAGACAGCCCGGGGACATGCGTGCCCCGACCTCCAGGGAGCCAGTTCCACAGGGGGACCCTCTCACAGACTACCAGGAGAAGGTCGGCTATGTTCTTTCACACTGCAAGGGATTCGTTTACTGAATAATCAGCCATATGACAAACGCTTCACTTAACAGACTTCACCCACAACCTTGCCCTGTGTTCCTTCCTTCCAGCCTGACCCCTGGGTGGGCGCACGTGCGACGCGTGTTCAAGTAGCGTGTATCCACGAGACTGCAGCCTACACGAGACTGTGTTTGTCGCCTGCCTCTCGGTGTTAGAGCTTGCTTTCCGGGCGTTGGCGACCACGCGGATGCACGCGTCCCCCTCACCGTTCTGCACAGTTAGCACTCGACCCGGTTCCTGGTGTTGATGCTGATCCGACCGGAAGCCTGGGGTTGTTTCACAGTTTGGTGTGATTTTCTTAGAACGAACTCCCAGCAGCTGGAACAGCCAAGCAGAGGGGGGATTAACGTCTTAGTGCCTTCGGCTTCTCAACACCATATTCTGGCCCAGCTCGAGCCCTTGTCTGCAGCGTCTCCCATGTCTTTGGCATCAAATGCATCCAAGAGAAACAGGCTGTTTGCTGAGCGGGCTCGGCCCTGCCCTCTCACTGCCCCAGTCCCTGCTAGGTTCCTGTTTTGCTGTGGGGGCTGTGTTGCCCTCCAAGCGTGGGAAATGCTGAGTTCACTCGCTTTCTGAGATCGGCCCACGGTCTGGAGGAGGTCAGTTCTCCAGAAGGCTGTATTCCAAGGGCGCCCCTGCCCTGCCGGACTGTGAGGAGCCGACCAGCGGTGTGGACCTCTGTCCCCCCGAGGGCTCGCAGATCATGCCCGGTCTTAGCTGGCATTCCTCACCACCCCCTGGCCTGCCCTCCTGGTGCCCAGCCCCAGCCCTGCGTCCTCTGTGGCCCCACGTCCCCAGAGGGTAGACCTTCTGTCTCTGGCGAGGAGGGGTAGAGGAGGGAGCAGGGGTCCGTCCGGTCCATGATCGCCCTGTGGCCAGCGCTGTGCCCCCCCCCCCCGTTCTCTGTCCCCTCTGAGGACACCTGCGTGTGTGCCCTGCCCTGCCCTTTGCAAGGAGGGGAGCCAAGGCGTGTCACCTGTAACCTGGCCACCTGCTCCAACCTGAGAGGCTTCTCCACCAAAGCACTAGTGTCCTGCCGGGCACACGGGCTCCACTGGATGGGGGGAGGGGGGGGCTCCAGCCTGACTCTGTCTCTGTCTGGATCGTGACCCCTGCGTGTCCTTCCTCTGAGCCGAGCCCCGGGCTTCTTTCTGTCCTGTCTCACCAGAGGGGACTTGAGGGGCTTGCCCCCACCATCCTACAAAGTCATGGGCAAGAAGCTCTGTGGGGTGTCCTGGGGGAGGGCAGGTCAGCCTCCCATGGGGACAGAGGTCGATGCCCGGGGAGGGGGGGGAGAGGATGCACGGGGATCTTGGAAGGAAACCGTTGATCCCAGGATAGAGGGGCTGCTTTTCGGGATCTTTGCGTAAAGCCGGCGTCATCTGGGGCAGGAAGAACCTGCCGTCTGCCGTGCAGGTGGAGGCAGACCTTTCCCTCTGCCAGGGCCCCCCTTGGACAGGGGTCCCCTCCTCTGGGCAGGGCAAGCCTGGGCTGGGGGCTGTGGGGGGAGGCTCTCAGTGGTCACTGGATTTCTGGGACCAGGTCCCGTGCTGGGGCCAGGGGCCTCTAGAGAAGGGGCCCCAAAGCAGCAAGTGCCACGGGGTGCCCCCTGGCGGCCAAGGCCAGAAATGCGTTGTTCTGAGCAAAGCAGGGGCCCAGGGCCTGAATCTCCGACTCCTGGGGTTCCTGAGGGTGAGGGCGGGACACTCCATTAGCCGGTCTCGCTTAGGTCACCAGATGAGGCTCCTGCTGAGGGATCTCGGGGAGAGGAGGGCCTCTCTGGGCTCCAGAAGCATCTGCACTGGGCGGCCAGCGTGCTCCTGGCCCCAGGGAAGTGGGACAGAGGGCTGTGCGTGTGTGTTCTGTGCACAGAGGGAGGAAGCCGTCCCCTCACCGGCTGCCAGGACTCAAGGAGGAACAGGCCCCCGGTGAGGGGGGGGCCTGGAGCCTCCAGTTTGAAGGGCCCGCCCTCCCAGTGCCCTTCCTTTGCCCCTCCTCCCTTCTTTTTTTTTTAGGTTTCTTTGTTTATTTTGAGAGAGCAAGCAGGGGAGGGGCAGAGAAAGAGGGAGAGAGAGGATCCCAAGCAGAGTCCTCGTTGTGAGCACAGAGCTGGACCCGGGGCTGGATCCCATGAACCCTGAGATCATGACCTGAGCCGATATCAAGAGTTGGACGCTCAACCGACTGAACCCCCAGACGCCCCTAAACGTATGTGCATTTAAAACGTTCCCCTCCCGTAACCCTCTTGTGTCATCCACTCCGCCCCACACGGAGATACACTGGTCACACGGCCACCAAGATGAGCCACGTGAGTTCCCTTGCTTCTTAGTCCTGCCACCCACCAGTCTGCAGTGGCACCTCTGTCCTTGGTCTGCACAAGCGCTCAATGCCCAACCCACAGGGATGCCTCCCCTTTCCGGATGGGCAATGCCCCCTGTGGTTTCAGTTCACATCGCCTCCACCCCGCTAATCCTCGTCAGGAAACCGTATCCTCTGCCCATTTCGTGATGGGATCGCTTATTTCCTTGCTGTGAACTTGTACGATTTGATCCATTCCGGAGACTAGCCCTCTTCGGAACATACGGTTTGCAAATATTTTCTCCCAGCCTGTCATCATTTTCTCCAGTTCACATGGTCCTTCCCAGAGCTCGAGGTTTTAATTCCGACGAGGTCCAATGTATCAACATTTTATGGACTGTGCTTTCAGGGTCAAGTCTAAGCACCCCTGCTTGGCCCTAGTCCTCAAGATTTTCTTTTTTTTCCCCAAAAAAGTTGTTGTTTTACCCTTTACACTTAAGTCCAGGGCCGATTTAGGGTTCATCTTATGGTGTAAAATGTAGGTCAGGTTCATCTTATATGTGTGTCCGTGGACGGTTCCAGACCCATTTGTTGCTAAGACGGATCTTCTTCCAGGGCGCCTGGGTGGCTCAGTCGGTTAATCATCTGACTTCAGCTGGGACATGATCTCCTGGTTTGTGAGTTCAAGCCCTGTGTCGGGCTCTGTGCTGACAGCTCAGAGCCCGGAACCTGCTTTGGATTCTGTGTCTCCCTCTCTCTCTGCCCCTCCCTCTCTCATGCTCTGTCTGTCTCTCTCTCTCTCTCAAAAATGAATAAACGTTAAAAAAATTGTTTTAAATAAAAAAATTTTTTTAAAAAGACAGATCTTCCTCCACTGAAGGGTTTTTGCACATTTGTTAAGAGTCTGCTGGGCTCGTTTGTGTGGGTCTGTGTCTGCCTTCTCTATTTTGTTCACCGACCTGTGCCCGTCACCCTCCAATACCACACTGTCTGGATTACAGCAGGTATATGTACTCAGGGCTCGTTAAGGCTTACGTGTCCTCCTGTGTACACATGAGATGCTCCCCAGGGTCCCTGGGTGGAGGAAGGAGGCTCAGTCCCGCCTAGACGGAGGGGCTTCCCGGCCCAGCGCCACCTGGACCAGGACTCTTCCCACCCAGCTGCTCAGTGGTCCCCGGAGTCTGGGGCCCACTGGCCACTTGTTGCTGAGTGGGGTTCCCGGTCAGGCCCCGTGTCCTGCTTTGATGGGAAAGCTCCCTGACGGTCTGAGGGAGGCGTGTGCCACCTGAGACACCTTCCACTGCCAGCCTCAGGGCTGGGGCCACCTTCCTCTGTTGGGCAAGGAGGTGTTAGACCCCCCCCCCTGCTGCCGGACTGCTGTCCGGTCCTCGGGTCCCAAACTGGCCCACCTTGTTCGGGCCACCTCTTGCCGTATTCCCAGGTGGAGAGGAGCAGGGAGAAACAGGTGTCTGCCATCGTGCCCCGGCTCGAGGTCTCACTCGTACTATTTTTACGTGGCAGAACTTTGGTGAAAACTCACACCTTTTACCCTACTTCTCCCCCTGCGCCCTGTGCCGTGATGACTCTTGAAGGCAAGTTTTCAAGCAAACGGGCAGCCTGACAATTCAGACGGTTAAGGGATTCCGACGCCATGAGCCCCTGGTGTTGTCTCAGAACTTGCGAACGGATCCATGATACTCAAATGGGCTCCGCTCCCCACAACACCCCGGGTGGCCGCGTGGACCGGCCTGCCCACATTGTTGTGAGGTTCGAAAACACCAAAAATCTGCCTTCTCTCAAGAGAAGATGGAATGTGACTTAAAGCCCTTGACAAACGTTCATTATGTAAATCTATTGTCACACCCAGTGTAGAAATAATAAAAATAAAAGAACTCAAGTCAATCCTACATAGACCAGCATCGTAACCATGACGCCAGGGCTCCAGGCCCCCCCCCCAGAGCCCTATAATTAGTGTTCTCACCCCGCTACACCCCCACAGCCAAATGCTCGGTTCTCAGGGTGTGGCTGGAGGATGGGCCCACGGTGTGTGAGCTGCTATCAAAAACCTCGACCCCAGCTCCCTCCTCCTGACACGCTTCCCAGAAAGGCCGGCAGCATATGCCGTGCCTCCCTCTCCTCACAGAGTGTCCAAATGCCACGGATGGAGTGACGGGCCGAGGGTGTCACCAGCAGGCCACAGCGGCACACACAGCTCACTCCTCCCGCTGGTCCGGGAAAGCTCGAGGAGCTTCTCTGAGCCACACACACTGTCGAGGGCGCTCCAGGAGCCTTAGAACCCACAGGAAGACCCACACTGAAGAAGTACTTAGAGATCATTAAACAAGAGAAAACGCTAGCAGCACAATTGCCCCGTGCAGGGGAACAGATGACCGGGCCCCATCTTGGTCTGGGAGTCAGAGAAGCCCAGGCTGAGGGGCGGAAGCTGGACAAGACACACAGTCTGCGAGTGACCAGCAGCCTGAAGGCACCTGTGACTGTCCCTACTCTAGGCCACGGGGCCATCACAGAGTCACCCAGAGCCAGCCTTCTCAGGGTCCCTCCAGGACTGTCCAGACTGGCGTCCCAAAACTAGTCCTTCCCTGATACATCCAGACCAGTTTTCCTACAACTTACCTCAGAAAAGCATAAGCCGACAGATTAAAGAGGCCCAGTGAACCCCAACCTCAAGAATGGTGATGAAAACTACACAAAGTCATATCATAGCATCTTGCCCAAAACCACTGACAAAGACAAAATCTTAAAAGCAGCAGAGAAATGAGACATCTACACAGAGAGGGAGGGAGGTGAGGGTGACAGCTGGCTTCTCATGAAGCCCGAGGACAGTGAAGAGACTTGTTGCACGTTCGAAGAAAAACGACTGTCAGCCTAGAATTCTTTACCCAAAGAGAGTATCTTTAAAAATGAAAGTAGAATAAAAACTTTCCCAGCCACACCCTAGCCAGAAGAATTTACCTCCAGCAAATAGAAGAAGAATTACACCAGATGGGAATCTGGACCAAAGCAAAAGACAGCAAAGTGGCAGAAATGGCAACTCCATGGGAAATTAGAAAGACTTTCAAAATGAATTACCCTTTACAAAAGATGGCTGAATGTGTACACCAATAATACCCATATATCGTGGGATCTGTGATGTGTGGAAAAGTAAAATAATTATAAGAACCACAAAGAACGGAAAGGAAGAAGTAGGAGCATGTTGTGTAAATTCCCATTCACATCCTGAAGGGTACGGTCCACTCAGAGGTGAACTGAGATCAAGAACAGGTCATAAACCCTGAAGAAACTAGATAACCCACTAAAGTATCACAACAAAAAATAGCGAATAACCTAACAAAATAAATGCTATGGAATTAGAAAAAGAAACGATGAATCCAAGAGAAGGTAAAGAAACAAGGAAAAGAGAACAAAAGACAGGACATAAGTTTCAAGGTGACAGATTTAGACCCAGTCATGTCCAGCATCAACCTTCAATGTAAATGGTCCAAAACCCATTTAAAAAGTAGAGATGGTCAGATCCAGTGAAAAACACAGCCCAGACACATACCACCTACCAGAAAACTACTTTTTTAAATGTTTTTTTAATGTTTATTTATTTTGAGAGAGAGAGAATAAGAGACAGACGTCAGATGCTCAACTGACCGAGCCGCAGGCACCCACTACTTTAAATATAAAGTCACAAGGGGCACCTGGGTGGCTCAGTTGGTTGAGCATCTGACTTCGGCTCAGGTCACGATCTCACGGTTAGTGAGCTGGAGCCCCACGTCAGGCTCTGTGCTAACAGCTCAGAGCCTGGAGCCTGCTTTGGATGCTGTGTCTCCCTCTCTCTCTGCCCCTCCCCCGCTCATGCTCTGTCTCTCTTTCTTATTTTTTGGAAATGCAATTTTACAAAAAGGAGAAACACTGGATTGATAGCAGCTACTTTTTGGGTGGGAGAAAAAGAAAGGTTGGGAAGGCTGGGGGGCTCAGTCGGTTAAGCATCCAACTTCAGCTCAAGTCACGATCTCACCGTTCATTAGTTCAAGCCCCGCGTCGGGCTCGGTACTGACAGCGCAGGGCCTGGAGCCTGCTTCGGATTCCGTGTCTCCCTCTCTCTCTCTGCACCTCCCCAGCTCATGCTCGCACTCTGTCTCTGTCAAAAATAAATAAACTTTAAAAAAATTAAAAGTTTATTTATAAAATTAGAATCTCAGGGTACCTGGATGGCTCAGGTGGTTAAGCATCAGACTCTTGGTTTTGGCTCAGGTCATGATCTCATGGTTCGTGAGTTCAAACCCCGCTGACTCTCTCTACCCCCCTCCTCCCCTGCTCATGCTCTCTCTGTCTCTCTCTGTCTCTCTCTCTCAAGATAAATATATACACTTCTAAAAAAATTAAAAACTTAAGTTAACCACAGTCCCAAATATAAAGCCTAAAACTATCACACTTCCACAAGAAAATACAAGAAATGTCTTTTTTATTTTGTGTTAGACAAAGATTTCTCAGATACAACATAAGTATGAGCCATGACAGCACAAAATGGTAAATTAACCTTCATGAAAATGTACAGCTTCTGCTCTTACAAAGAATAAAAAGACAAGCCACAGATGGGAAGAAAATATTTTCAAAATATGTCTCAGGAAACCACAAAACTAAGGGAAGAAACCAAGAAAGAGAAAGACAGGCACCCTACCAGTCAGAGAGCAAGCAGGAGGGAGCTGAGGTGTCTCCCAGGATGCTGGAAGGAAGAAGTCCCCAGGTGGCATTCTGGGGCGTTTAGGGGGTTTGTCAGGGGGCCAAACAGGAGAGACGCCTCCAGGCCCAGCAGTATTTGCCACAATGGCCACTGTGTTTAAATGTGTTGAGAAGATTTTTCCACTCAGGATGAATTATTGATGGTGTGGAGGTTAATTTTATGTATCAGGTTGGCTGAGGTATGGTGCTCAGATATCTGGTCAAACACTTTTCTGGATGTTTCTGTCAGGGTGGTTTTGGATGAGATTAACTTTTATTTTTTTTATATTTATTATTTTTGAGAGAGAGAGAGAGAGAGAGAGCATGAGCAGAGGAGGGGCAGAGAGAGAGGGAGACACAGAATCCGAAGCAGGCTCCAGGCTCCAAGCTGTCAGCACAGAGCCCGACGTGGGGCTTGAACCCCCAAACCATGAGACCATGACCTGAGCCAAAAGTCGGATGCTTAACCGACTGAGCCCCCCAGGTACCCCAGGATAAAATTAGCTTTCAAATCAGTCAACTTCAAGGAAACCAGATTACTCTCCATAATGTGGTGGGCCTCGTCCAATCAGGTGAAGGCCTGCATAGAACAAAGTCAGACTCCCCCCCGAGCAAGAGGGAATTCTGTTCTTCCTGGGTCTCCAGCGGCCAGCCTTCTCTAGCAGATTTTGGAGTCACCAAGTCTCCAGCATCGTGGGGGCCAACCCGTTAAGGTAAATTTATTTACACACACCCACCCCGTATTGGTTCTGTTTTTCCGCTCACACAGACGCTGTCCAGACCGCCACATGCTTGGTCACCACCAATGGCCAGATTTCTAAGCCAAAGTCACACATGAACCACTGTGGCTATGGCAGCATCCTGCCTCAGGAACCCAATGAGTTTGTGTCAAGTAAGCGGCTCTAACAGAAAGCTGTCCAGATGCAGCGGCCTGAAAAATAAAGAGGCCCAGCCCCCCAACGCAGTGGCTCACTGCGAGCGTTCAGGTGGCTGGGCTGGAACCAGCACGGCACAGCTTCCCCCCGAGTTCTGTGCCCCTGTCTGCATGGGCTTTGTCGTTACCGAAACAGGACGCTGGCTTCATGGAGCTTGTTGTGGGGCGGGGAACAGTCCGAGGTCGCTGTGGCCACTCTGAAGGCCTTGGCCGGGGAGCTCGCCGCTGTGCTCGCATTCCAGCAGAAAGGAGCCGGTCAATGGCCACGCTTCCCTGAGAGGAAGGCCAGGAAACGCCATGCGGCCCCAGAGCCCGGAAGACAGGACAGGTGTCACTGAAGTATAACATGTATAATTTAAAGAAATGAATGGAGCAAGAAGAACCTGAGTGAGAGCCAAGAGAACTTGGGTCCAGCTGTGAGTTTGGGTCGAGGCGCTGCTGGGCTAATCGGGGGCAGGACCGACACTACCCGCCTTCAAGACTTCCCGAAAATCTACGGCAATCAGTACGACGTGTCCTAGGGAAAGAACAGACAGACACAGAACAGGGCACAGAACAGAGAGCCCAGAAACGGACCCACCCAAATACAGTCCGCTCCTTGACAGAGGCAAGGGGGCAAACATGGTCTCTTCCAGAGGCACTGCAGAAGCAGCCGGACATCTGTGCGAAACTGTGACTCAAGACCTGCACAGACCTCAGACCTGCACATCAAATACAGAACCATAACTCCTGGAAGGCACAGCAGAAATCCAGTCCACCTGGGTCTGGGGATGACTTTTCAGATGCAGCCCAAAAAGCACACTATCCACCGAAGAAAGCACCCATCATCGGGATTTCGTCAACGCTAAAGCCTTCCCCATTCCGGAGGCTGCCTTTCTGCCTTGTCGATGGTTTCCCTTGCTGGTCGCCAGCTTTCTGTTTGGGGATCATCCCAACAGCTGCCCGTCAGAGAGGGTGTGATAGGAGATCAATGAAGTACAGAATTTTATCAAATGACTTTCTAGCTTATATTTAATTTCTAGGGTAACCGTAAATAAAACTCAAGACTGAAACAGAAACTGGGGCACCTGCGTGGCTCAGTGGGTTGAGTGTCCAACTCCGGCTAGAATTTAAAAATTCTTAAAACTCAAGGAAACAACCTGATTTAAAAATGGGCCAAAGACCCTAACAGACACCTCCCCAAAGAAGGTATCCAGGTAGCAAGGACGCACATAAAAAGATTCTCCATATCATATGCTATGAGAGAAATGCGAACTAAAACAATGAGAAGGCAGCACTACATACCGATGAGAAGGGCCCAAATCCAGAACCTGACGACGCCCAGCTCGGGCAAGGACGCAGAGTGGCAGGAACGTTCACTCACGCCGGTGGGAGCACAGAATGGGGCAGTCGCTGTGGGGGACAGTCTGGGGGTTTCTCACAGAACTAATCACACGGGGCACCTGGGTGGCTCAGTCGGTTAAGCGTCTGACTCTTGGTTTCGGCTCAGGTCATGATCTCACGGTTCGTGGGTTCGAGTCCCATGTCAGGCTCTGAACGGGTAAATAAGGTGTGGTCCAACCAGACGATGGAGTATTACTGAGCACTACAAAAGAAGTGAGCTGTCGAGCCACGAAAAGACATGAAGGAGACTTACACCGTGTCACTAAGTGACAGAACCAATGGGAGAAGTCCATCTGTGGGAACACAACCCTGCAACATTCTGGAAAAGACACAGCCATGGAGACGGTAATGAGATGGCCAGCGGTTGGGGGAACAGGAGAAAAGGGACGAGTAGGCAGAGCACAGAGGGTTTTTAGGGCGGTGAAAATATGCCACATGATGCCACGAGGGTGGACACGTGTGGTTATTTGCCGGAACCCACAGAACACACGACACCGGGAGTGAGCCTGTGTAGACCACGCGTTCTGAAGGATGGTGATGTGTTCATACAGGTGCACGGACCACAGCGAGTGCACCATTGAGGGCAGGGGGATGTTGATGACGGGGAGACGGCGTGAGGAGCAGGGGGTGATGGGAAATGCGTGTACCCTCCTCTAAACTTTGCCGGGATATAAAACTGCCCTAAAAAGGTAAATAAAGTCTTTCCTAACCAAAAACAAAAATGATGAGCTACTGGCACAGGTAACAACCTGGCTGTGGGAAAAATCATCTCCCAAGGTTCCATATTGTATTATTCCCTTAAAATCTTGGGGGAAGTTGGATTTAAAGAGAATGAGATACCACTTTCTGTCCATCAAACTGAGGGAAAAAACGTATGAAACTCTTCCTCCAGTTGAGCAGCAACGTTGGGAAAATGGCGCCCTCACACACCCCTGTGACAATGCCCCACAGACAGCCTTTGGGGGGGCACTGGCACATACATTTAGGGGTGCCTGGGAGGCTCGGTCAGTGGAGTAATTGACTCTTGATCTTGGCTCAAGTCATGGTCTCACGGTTTGTGAGTTCGAGCCCCACATCGGGCTGTGTGCTGACAGCTGGGAGTGTGGAGCCTGCCTCATATTCTGTGTCTCCCTCTCACTCTGCCCCTCCCCTGCTCATGTTCTCTCTCTCTCTCTCTCTCTCCCAAAAATAAATAAACATTTTTTTAAAAAAAGTAATTTTAAAACTTGAATGCGTGAAAATCCCCAGCCTCTTCTTCCGACCAAGGGTGGGCCAGCTGGCCGTCCAGTCCGTGCTCCATCCTGGGCTCCCTTCTCTCCCCGGGCATGACCCCCGCCACCTCACAGCCCTGCCGGCCCTTCCCGGCCCCCTTCCCCAGCCTTACCCCTCACCCCTGAGCTACATCCTGGACACAGGTGGGTCCTTCTGCTGCCAGCTGGCCGGGCAGAGCCCACCCTTGACACACCCCCACCTTGCCCTCTGTGCCTTGTTGTCCCAATGGGAAGAAGGGGATTCGGGCAGCTCTGTTCACAGTGGGAGCATGGGGGTCCACAGGTGGTGGCCCAGGGAGGGTGCCCCCATGTCCCTGAGCTACAACCACCATCAGAGTGCCTGCCCTACCACAGCCCCCCACCAGCAGACCCTCCCGCTGTCCTGGAGCCCTAACGTCCACCGGGCTGTGCTATGGGCTCGGGGCCTGGGCCCCTCCTGGTGCTGCCCACCCTGGCAGGGAGACTCCAGTCCCCAGTGGCCCGCCTCGGCCCCTCGGCCCCTCGGCCCGAGATGCATGAGATGTGTGAGCCGGGGCTTCCAGAAGGTACTGATCACCGGCAACCCCTGCCCCGCATCTTCAGAACGGTTAGCACATCGTCCGCAGTGACGTGCACTCAAGAGTTTCTAGGCTCGCTGTTAATAACTTGGAGTCTTGCCTTCAGCATCTGCATTTTAATAAGGGGCATGCTCTTGGCCCCGAGAACTACCACGTTCCCCGAGCGCAGTGAGGACTCCGGGGCACGGTTGTGGCAGAGCCGGGATCCAAACCCAGCAAGACAGCGAGTCCAGCTCGGGGACATGGCCACACGCACGGGCCACGCAGACCCACGTTCTCCCGCCCTGGTCTCCTCCCCAGGCCTCCCGGCGACCGAACCGGACCCTCGGGGTTTCTGAGGATACGTGGGGTGTTGGGGGTCCCTGCCTGGCCTGGCCCCGACCCGAAGGCTCACCTCCTGCTCTGGTCTCACCCCGCTGGTCTGTAAGGCGAGTGTGCGGAGGGCGCCAGGTCCACCCATCTCTGTGGCCACTGGCGCCCTGGTCTCTGCGGCCCAGTGTCACCAAGATGTGTCCATGAAAACAGACGTCAGGAGATCTGGCACAGAAGTCCTCCTAAGGGCAAGACCCTCTTCTCTCCTACACGGTCGAAGATGGCAGCCTCTTTGTCACCACACCTGGGACTTGAAAAGCAGCAGGCAGGGCTGGCATCCTTCCCCCCCCCCCCCCCCCCCCCTCCTGCTGGAGGGGAAAAAGGATCCAGTGCCGGCCCAGCAGCAGGCCACCACCAGAGGGCAGCAGAGTCCAGGCCAGGCCACAGCCCTGTGCACCAGGCCGCTCTGTCTGGGATGCTGGGTCCAGGGTACTGGGTCCAGGGTGCTCTCTCGAGGATGCTGGTCTGGGATGCTCTCTCTAGGATGCTGGTCCAGGGTGCTGGTCCTGGATGCTCTCTCGAGGATGCTGGTCCAGGATGCTCTCTCAAGGATGCTGGTCCGGGTACTGGTCCTGGATGCTCTCTTGAGGATGCTGGTCCAGGATGCTCTCTCTAGGATGCTGGTCTGGGATGCTCTCTCAAGGAAGCTGGTCCAGGGTGCTGGTCTTGGATGCTCTCTCGAGGATGCTGGTCCTGGATGTTCTCTCTAGGATGCTGGTCTGGGGTGCTCTCTCTAAGATGCTGGTCCGAGCGTGTCTTCCCTCCACTAAATGCCTCGGGGCCCCGCCCGAGTCGTCACCTCTAGCGCAGCCCCATCCTACGACCTCGTGAGCAATGACCAGTCTTGTGGCAGAATGCTCACGAGACACTGCTGAGCGACAGCCTGTGGAAGGGTGTGTGTGGGATGAACCCACCTCGCTGGGCAGCAGGAGCTTGTGTCTGGGAACGGTTCTCACACCCCGAGCCCTCCTGATGGCAGAGGACAGGGCCGCTTAGCGTGTCCCTCTGCCCCGGAAGAGCTGGCCGGATCCAGAAGCCAGTCACATCTGCGACCTCTCAGAGAGAGGCTGCTGGCCTTATTTGCAGAACAGTGAGGTTCTAGTCTATCCTGTCTCACTGACCAGCTGGAAATTTCCATAAAAAGGAGCTTTGCATGTAACCCTCCTCCTTCCTCTGCTGGTTGTCAGTGGCCCTGTGGCTTTCCGCTGGGATGGGACGTCCCTGGCTCATACCCCACTTTCCTGTCTCTCCCCGGAGCCCCTGCCCCGCGTAACGGGACATGGCTTCAGGAGACCGCAGGCCAGGCACAGAGGCAGTTAATGGGTCAGGATTTGGTTTCCGGGCCTTCATGCAGACAGAGTGAGGAAATAGGTGTATCTTTAAAGGCAGTCCGTGTTCTTGTAGGGAATGGTCAGTGGGGTGAGCACAAGAGGAGCAAAGAGTCAGGAAGCAAAGGTTATTGTGCAGCAGATCCTGTGAATGGGAGACACGGCACTGAGGCCACAGAGAGGCGCGCCAGCGTGATCAGGAAGAGGGGAGAGCAGAGCCAGCCGTCCTCATCGGGGTTTCCACGGGGAAGGCAAGGCAGAGCAGGGGGAGTGGCTTAGGTTTGGCTCCCTTGAATAATTCCAACAGGCTGTAGGCTGTAGGGTGTCCCCAGTTGCCTGGGGGCCCTGGGGTGACGAAGGCAGGGGAGAATTGTCACCTGGGCTGCGCGTCCAGACGGAGGAGGAGGTGTGGCTCCGGGATGCTTAGTTCCAGCATTGAAGACAAGCTCCCGGATGAACTTTTGCTGTCTCTAAGAACCTGCTTACCCCGAGGGTCGGTCTCTCCCCAGCCAGAAAGGGGTTTTAAGTTGCCAAAACATCACCATATCCAGAACAGACATTTTAGTATGTGCACGACAAAGGCCCAGCGCACGTGAGTTCATACCGATATTTCGAAATCCAACGCAGGGCCTCGGGGTCTCTGTATCGTGTTATAACTTACTCAGTATGGTGTTTACAACGCCTTTGTCTGCTGTTTAAAAAAAATGTTATTTACTTTATCCAACATTCCATGCACTGGGTTAAATTTGGACTCCAAATGGGTTCAGGACACAAATACATAAACAGATGTAAGATAGAATATATAATATATCCTGTTCATCATTTCCTATGTAATATTTAGCCTTCAATAAATAAACATAATGCCTCACACTCTGTCTCTCTCTCTTTCGAAAATAAATAAACATTAAAAAAAATTTTTAAGAAAAGGGGCACCTGGGGCAGCTCAGTCGGCTAAACGTCCAATTTAGGCTCAGGTCAAGATCTCATGGTTCATGAGTTCAAGCCCCGAGATGGGCTCTATGCGGACAGCTCAGAGCCTGGAACCTGCTTCGGATTCTGTGTCTCCCTCTCTCTCTGCCCCTCCCCTGCGCATGCTCTGTCTCAAAATTAAACATTAAAAAAAATTTTAATAAAATAAAATAAATAATCATAATGCACAAAATATAGTCTACGAGGACTTTAGGAAAACACAGCAAACAGAATGATTGTCTTTGGATGATCATATACAGGCAATTTTAGTTTTTTTATGCTTTTCTGAAATTCCCAGCACAATATTTAATATGTACAGTTTAATAAGCACTGATCAATGCTCTCCCAAATTGTAATTTGCACCCACGAAATAATTCTGCAAAAGAAAGATAAAACCAAGCCATCGTGAGTAAGTAAAGACCCTGTTGATGCTAAGAGACGTGTTCTGGTTTTAGTTAAACGTGTGGTGTAAGCGGAACTCACAGGTGCGGCTGTCACGGTGGGTGTCCCCGAGGGTCAGGGTGCCCCCACCCGTGAGAATGCCACGGACACCTGGGGGCTCCGGGCTGCATCCCCTTCCCTCCAGCCCAGAAGGCAGAGCCCCAGGATGAGGGGGGTGCAGGGCCCAGGGTCCCAGCCCCACTTTACACCATCAACGGCCCACACCTCCCAGAATGCTGAATGGACGTCCTCGCCATTGCCGTGACACACAGGCTTCCTGACCTCGGACCACCCTCTCCTGGTCCCGTCTCCCCAGACGCCCCGCCGTGTCCAGATCCTGTGCATCCTGCAGGGTCCAGATCACACACCAGGCTCTCTGTAGGTGGCCCATCTGTGGGCCCTCCTGCCTGATGGCCCAGCCGTTGGTCCACGGCTGGATGCCTGAGAGCCCCTCCCCGTCAGGCTGTGGCTCATTCACCCCTGCGTCTCTCAGCACTGAATGCACCATGGGCATGAAACGTACATTCACTAAAGAAACGGAGAACATCCTTCAGGAGCGGCGCACCGAGCTCCAGTGCAAGATGGGGTGTCCTGGCCCAGAAAGTTCACCGCGTGTGGCAGTGTCCACGTGGAGCCTGAGGCATGATGGGGTCCGGAGCAGACCCAGCGGGCCAGGCTGGGAGACCTGGTCATCTCGGCTCCTTGCGTCCAAGTCCACGTTGTGACTATTGTCATCAGTTACAAGGTACGGACCACAATAGACAACAGCCCGGTGACCTTCACTAAGAACCATGGAGCTCAAACTGGTTCCACAGAACCTTCTTGTTACCGTGAACACGTGAAGCTGCTGCTTTGAGAGCCTCTAGAGTTCACATCTTCGAGCCAGAACAATCCCCGGCGCCCACGCACCTGCCGGCTCCATGGTGCGCGAGGCCCTCATATGGGATGAGAATGGCTGGTCACCGAGGCAGGTCCTCCGCAGGCCCTGAGGTGACACCTATGTGACCAGGAGGCCAGAGCTGCACCATGTTGGGGGCTGAGCCGGGAGCAGCCATCCTGAGCTCGGCCAGCTGGGCCTGGGAGCCGAGCCTTGGGACAGAGGGCTCGGCCCCTGAAGTGCAGCCCACCGGAGGGAGGCCGGAGTGGAGGGGTGACCCCTCACCCAGCAGGTGCTCCAGGGACTCCTGGGAAGCCTTGCAGCCACAACCCCAGCACACTGGCGAGTCTGGTTAACATTCTTGGTTAGAATGTAGCACGTAGGGGGCAAAGCACTGCTCACCAGCGCCCTGCTGGCTGGATTCGCACAGGTGCACCCGGGGGCGTGCTGACACGGGGGGGGGGGGGCGGGGGCGGGCAGCACCCGAGGACGGACAAGGCGCAGAACCGTATGTATAAAAATAAATGCACAAACACGACTGTTAGGACTTCAGCGACAGTATAGTGAGGGTGCCGCGGACATGAGCCTCCATCTGCGCATTAAATAAAGCAAGACCCACACCGCACACAAGGCCTGTCACCTTCATTAGTGATGGAAATCAAACGTACTGAGGTTGTTTGCTCCAGCTGTAGCGGGACGTGGAACCGCGTGCGATCTCTCTTGGCAACAAAGTCACGGGTGCCCCTAACAGTACCAGAGACGCCCCTCGCGGGTGCTGATGGCATCAGTCACACCTCTCCTGCCACCTCGTCTGGAACCGACTCAAACACAGAAGCCAGAGTGGTAGAAAACAGGTGTGCGTGTGTGTGCATGTGTGAGTCCACGCATGCGTGTTGTGTTGTGTGGGTGTTGGACATATGTCAAGTTCACCACTGGTAAGGGGCTCTGGGGACTCCAGAGCTGGGCCTGTGGCCTCAGCTGGGCTCCTTCTGGTCCCTGACCCCCCCCCCACCTGTCACCCCAAGAACGTGGGACCTTCGAGCACAGAGAGGCTCCCTGACCTGCTGGCCTCGGGGCACCAAGTGCCCCAGGCGAGTCTGCAGGGGCAGGCCCAGGGGCTCGTGCCCAACCCTCTCTTGTGTCAGAGCAGGGGAGGGGAGGCCTTCCCAGGTACTCCACCAGCCCCCCACCCCCCCGGAAGCTCGGGTCTGCACGGCGCGCTGGAGTCCTGACTCCTGACTCTGCTCCCAGAGCACCACCCCACACCCCCGCCCCAGGCACCCGCCGCTGCTTCTGCACCACTCACTGGAGCCCCTTTCCTGGGAAGAGAGGGGACAAGAAGTGAGCATCGCCTCCCATCCCCTAAACAAAAACTTCATGTCAACCTCAGATCACACCTGTGAAGGCACATTTCATGTGTCTGCTGGGCTAGAACTTCACGCTCAGTGTTTGGTCAAACACCAGTCTAGATGTTGCCGGGAAGGTATTTTTAAGATGACATTAACCTTTACATCAGTGCACCCTAATTATAGCATAACATGGGTGGGCCTCATCCAATCAGTTGAAGATCTTAAGAGAAAAAGGCCGAGGTCCCCCAAGAAGGAGGGAATTCTGCCTCCAGGTGGCTTCAGACTCAAGATGCACTATCAGCTCCTTCCTGCGTCTCCACCTCCCCCCTGTTCTGCAGACTGGACTTGTCAGCCCCATGATTAGGGGAGCAGCTCGAAGATAGAGAGAGATGATAGATAGATGATAGATAGATAGATAGATAGACAGATAGATGATAGATAGATGATAAATAGATAGATGGATAGACAGATAGATGATAGATAGATGATAGATGATAGATGATAGACAGATAGATAGGTGACAGATACAAACACACACAGAGTGACAGAAAGATGGAGACACGAAGCAAGGGAAAGACTGACAGAGAGACTCACACAGAGAACAGGAGATACAGAAAGGGGAGGAAAGGCGGACAGCATAGTCCTTCCTGGAGGTCAAGGAAGCAAAATGCAGAGAAGGGGCAGGAGCCAGGTGGTCAGGTCCATGAGGGCCAAGCCACGCTTCTGTGTCCCTGGCGCCTTGAAGGGCCCTCGGGCTGGACCCAAAGAGCAGCTCCCGGTTCCCCGGGCCCCACACCCCCACGGTCCCCCCTGCTGTTCAGGGCAACTTCACCCCAGAGCGGGACAGAGTCGGGCGCATCTGCTCCTCTGGGCCGGACCCAGGACTACATGTGATGAGATCAGAAGGCTCCCTTCCTCTGTGTGTCACTCTGTCCCGCCCCCCCCAACCCTGTCCCCGGCCAGCTCCTTTCCCTGTGACACCAGAGGCTGTCCCTGACAAGCCCCTAGAGCTGGCTCCTGCTGTGCTAGGTGATGAGGCCGCCAGGCCCCACACCTGCGCTGTGGACACCGGTCTGCACACACTCCCCACCCAGAGACGCTACGCTGACATCTGTCTCGAGGGTGCCCCCCGACCCCAAGGCCGTGGCAGGTCCCCTGTTTTCCAGACACAGTTCGTGCCCAAAAACAAACACGGCGCCCTGGAACCCACTCGCCTCCCGCTGGAACCCTCCACGGCCACCCAGAAAGGAAAGGGACTTGGTTTGCAAATACAGTCAACCCTCGGATCGTGAGGAACTCTTTCTGCGAGGGTTCCGCAAGATGAGCAAACATTCCTGGTAAATAATAACTTGATCAACGAGCCATGTCTTGCAACACAAGTCGTACGTGATGCCGAACGTCACAAGATCACGAGTGAGCACATGGCTCTTGAAATTCGCTTTGATATACGAGCGCTTTGGGTGACACACGTGTTTCCGGAATGAATTATGCTCCCACACCTAGGTCTGGCTGTATTAGGACTGGCAGCAGTTCAAACTGGTCATGTGATGCATTACAGGCCACAGGGGATGATTCTGCGTGGGGGTGGTGTCATTCCCCAGCACATGCGGGGCATGCACTTGGGCTCATCCTTCTGTCCTGTCGCTGCCTGACCGTGAGCCCCGAACAAGGCTTCAGAATCAGCATTCCACTGGTGCACCTGGGAGGCTGTCGGATCAAGTGATTCTTGATCTCGGGGTTGTGGTCCAGGCCCCACACTGGGAGTAGTGATGACTTAAAAATAAAGTCTTTAGGGGTGCCCGGGCGACTCAGTCGGTTAAACGTCCAACTTCGGCTCGGGTCATGATCTCGCGGTCCGTGAGCTCGAGCCCCACATCGGGCTCTGTGCTCACGGCTCAAAGCCTGGAGCTGCTTCGGATTCTGTGTCCCCCTCTCTGCCCCTCCTCTGCTCGCACTCTCAAAAAAACAATTTTAATAAACATTTAAAATTTTAAGAATTAATTAATTGAATAAAGAGGATTCCTTTAAAAAACAAACCAGCGTTCCACCGGCTGGCACTCGGAAGCGTTTACCCTCTGTCCCCACAGGGAGCTGGTGTTACAGCAGGATGTGATCGTACCCTCGCTTCCCTCCACCCGGAGGTAATGGAGTCACGATGAGCACTAGACACCGGGTGTGAACATGTAACAAGTGGTGGGGACTGTTCGGTGCTGGTTCACCTCATTACTGGGGTCAGAGCACTAGCGTTGTGGAAGCACCTCGGTCCCGTGGGCACGACCTGGTCAGCCTCCGAAACCACCCCAAGCCAACCGGTGGCACGCAGCTCAGCGGAGAGGGACCGGTCTCTCGACTTCAAAGCCTTGCTCTTTCTACGCGCTGCTCCGTGGGAACACCGCACAGTGGCCCTTTCCTCCCAGGACACCCCAGTAGGACTCCTAAGCAGAGACGCCCCCTGCCCACCACCACCCACCCCTCCAGCACCTTACCACTCCCCCCCACCCCCACACCCCCCACACCCCACACCCCCACACCCTACATCATACCCCCCACCCCTCCCATCCCTAACTCACACCCCCTGCACCCCACACCCTTACCACCCCTAACTCACAACCCCAAACCCCACACCCCCACACTCCCTACCCCACACCCTCACCCCTCCCAGCCCTAACTCATACCCCCCGCACCCTACACCCCTCCGACCCCTCACACCCCACCCACCCCACACCCCCACACCCCCCACACCCCCATACCTCCCACCCCTCCCACACCTAACAACTCCCCCACACCCCCCACACCCC
>NC_064816.1:58752570-58754642 GCF_023721935.1 Panthera uncia | reverse complement strand
CACACCCCCTACACACCCACACCCCCACCCCTCCCACACCTTACAACTCCCCCACTCCACTCTCACAACCCGCACCCCCCACACCTCCCCATACCCCCCTATCAGCCCCAGGGCCCACTGCCCCTCCAGCAGCTGGGGCCTTAAAGGCACTGAGATGAACAAAAACACCTGACTCTCGCTGGTGAGACTCCCCAGATCCAGATGAACTAAGACAAAGTCTGTGGCCTTGTAGGTCAGCGCCCTCAGGGAACAGGTCCCCTAGGTGTCTCCTCTGTGTCAGTGGGAGGCAGCTTTGCAGAGCTGTACCAATGTGAGCAGGGGAGGGGCAGAGAGAGAGGGAGACACAGAATCCGAAGCAGGCTCCAGGCTCTGAGCTGTCAGCCCACATGGGGCTCGAACTCACAGACCGCAAGATCATGACCTGAGCTGAAGTCGGACGCTCAACCGACTGAGCCCCCCAGGTGCCCCCAAAATAAGTTTTGAACTGTTCCCACCTCTCAATTTTTTGGATGAATTTGAGAAGGATTGGTACTAATCCTTATTCAAATGTTTGGTGGAACTCACCCACGAAGCCATATGGTCCTGGACTTTTCTTTTTGGGAGAGATTTTTGATCACTGATTTAATCTCCATACTAGTTATAGACCTGTTCGGACTTTCTATTTCTTCATAATTTAGTCTTGATAGGTTGTACACTTCTAGGAGTTTTCCCATATCTTCTCAGTTATCCAGTCTGTTGGCGTATAACTTCTTTCTTTTTTAGGTTTATTTATTTATTTTCGAGAGAGAGAGAACACGTGTGTGTGTGTGTGTGTGTGTGTGTGTGTGTGTGCACAAGTGGGGGAGGGGCAGAGAGAGAGAAGAGAGAGAATCCCAAGCAGGCTGCACGCTGTCAGCACAGAGCCTGAGGTTGGGCTCGAACTCAGGAACCTAAGATCATGGCCTGAGCTGAAATCGATAGTCAGATGCTTAACCCCCTGAGCCCCCCTGGGCGCCCCAGTCGGCATATAATTTTGATAGCAGCCTCTTACGATCCTTTTTATTTTGCTGACATCAGTTGTAATGTGTCCTTTTTCATTTCTGATTTTACTTATTTGAGTCTCACACTTTTCTTTGTTAGTTTTAACTAAGAAATTGTCAATTTTGTTGGTCTTTTCAAAAACAAACTCAGTGTCGCTGATTTTTTCTATTATTTTGTGTTTCTTATCTCATTTATTTCTTCTCTAATAACATTTCCTTCATTCTGCTAAATCGGGGCTTATTTTGTTCTTCTGTTTCTAACTCTTTGATGTGTAAAGTAGGCTGTTTATTGAGAACTTTCTTCTCGTACCGTGAGCACTTACTGCCACAACCTTCCTTCTTAGTAATGTGTTTGCTGCATTTCATAACCTTGGATGTGCTATAATTCCATTTTCATTTGGTTACAGAGTATTTCCTAATTTCCTTTTTGATCCCTTCTTTGACCTCACCGTTGCTCAAAAGTGTGTTGTTCTATTTCCATGTATTTGTGAATTTCCCAGTTTCCCTTCTGCTTTGATTCCTAGTTTCCTTTCATTGTGGCTAAAAAAAGATATTTGATACGATTTCAACCTTCTTAAATTTGTTAGGACTTGTTCAGTGACCTAACAAGTGATCTATCCTGGAGGAAAAAAATGTGTGTGCACTTGAAAAGTTTGTGCATTCTGGGGTGCCCGGGTGGCTCAGTCAGTGGACTGTCTGACTCAGCTCAGGTTATGATCCCAGCTCAGGTTCATGAGATCAAGCCTCACCTCAGGCTTTGTGCTGACTGCATGGAGCCTGCTTGGGATTCTCTCTCTCTCTCTCTCTCTCTCTGCCCCTCCCCAACTCATACTCACTCTCTCTCTCTCTCTCAAAATAAATACATGAGCTTAAAAAAAATAAAGAAAAGATTGTGCATTGTGCAGCTGTTGGGGAGAATGTTCTGTGCATATCTGTTAGGTCCATGTGGTCAATGGTGTTGGTCAAGTCCTGTGTTTGCTTATAGATCTTCTGTCTGAATATCCCATCCATCACCCTCACCTTCTGGATCTGATATCCCGTCCATCACCCTCA
>NC_064816.1:58740732-58752560 GCF_023721935.1 Panthera uncia | reverse complement strand
TCCATCACCCTCACCTTCTGGATCTGATATCCCGTCCATCACCCTCACCTTATGGATCTGATATCCCATCCATCACCCTCACCTTATGGATCTGATATCCCGTCCATTATGGACAGTGGGGGCTGAAACCTCCTGTTGCTATCGCACTGCTGTCTATTTCTCTATCTCTCCCTGCCGCTCTATGGTTGTTTGCTGTAGGTATTCAGGTGCTTTGTTGTTGGGTGCGTATATAATTATTATCTCTTCCTGATGAATTAACCCTTTTATGATTCTATAATGTCTGTCTTTGACTTAAAGTCCACTCTGTCTGATAAAAACATAACCATCCCATTCTCCCGTGATTACCATTTGCTTGGCATATCTTCTTTCCTCCCTTCATTTTCAGCCTGTGAGTTTCTCAATCTTAAATGAGTTCCTTATAGACAACATATGGTTGGGTCTGGTTTTCTATGGGAGGAGGGTTCTTTATTTTAAAGAGCAGGGGAGAGGAGCAGAGTGAGAGAGAGAGAGAGAGAGAGAGAGAAAATCCCAAGGAGGCTCCACACTCAGCACAAGGCCCAAATTGGGGCTCAAACCTGTGACCCTGGGATCATGACCTGAGCCAAAATCAAGAGTTAGACACTCAACCAACTGAACCACCCAGGTGCCCCTATTTTTTTTTAATCTGTTCAGCCATCCAATGTCTTTTGATTGGGAAGTTTGATCCATTTACATTTAAATTAATTTTTGATAAAGGAGAATTTAGTTTTTCCATTTTATTAGTTGTTTTCTGTTAGTTTTGTAATGGTTTTTTTGTCTGTCTTTTCCTCTCTTGCTGTATTCCTTTGTGTTTTGTTGATTTTTCTTTTTGTATTGATTTGCTTTGATTCCTTTCTCTTTTTCTTTTACATAACTTCTATAGGTTTTTTTGTTACCTTGTGACTCACACAAAATATCTGATAGTTATAAGTGTATTTTAAGCCAATAGCAACTTAATTCCATCACATACAAATACTCCACCTTTAACGTCTTCTGACAAATGCATTGTTACTGTTGTCACAACTTATGTCTATTCGTATTGTGAATTTTAACAGTTTTACAGTTATTTTAATACTTTTGTCCTTTAACTTTTATACTAGTATTAAAAATTATTTACCCACCACCATTACAGTAATGCGGTATTCTGTATTTGTCTGTATGTTTACCTTTACCAATGTGTTTCATGTTTCCTTACACTATTGTGTTACTGTTTAGCATTCTTTCATTTCAACTTGAAAAACGCTCTTTATCATTTATTGTAAGGCAAGTCTAGAGGTGATGAATTCCTTCAGCTTTTGTTTGGGAAAGTCTTTCTCATTTATTTTTGAAGGACAGTTTTGCCAGGCATAGTATTTTTGGTGGGCAATTTCTTTCTTCTACAACTTTGAATATATTATCCCACTCCCTCCTGGCCATTAAGGTTTCTGCTGAAAAATTCACTGATAGTCTTATGAGGGATTCCCTTTTATATGATAAATTCTCTCTTCATCTTTTGACAACTTTATTATAATCTGTCTGAGTGTAGATTTCTTTGGATTCCTCTGATCTAGTATTCTTTGGGCTTCTTGGATCTAGATGTCCATTTTCTTTCTCAGATTTGGAGACTTTTCAACCCTCATTTCTTTGAATAAGTTTTCTGTTGTTTCTTTCTCTCTTCCCCTTCTGGGACTCCCACAGTAAGCATACTGATTTCCTGCTGTTTCCCTGTAAGTCCCTTGAGCTTTTTTCATTCTTTTTCATTTGTTTTTCTTTTTGATCCTCAGACTGAATAATTTCCAATGACCTGTCTTCAAGTTCACTGATCCTTTTTTCTGCTTATTCTTGTCAACTGTTGAACTTCTCTCGTGAATTTTTCAGTTCGATCACTATGTTATTCAGCTCCCTGGTTTCCATTTGGTACTTTTTTAATTTTTTCTCTATGTTTAAATTCTACTTTGTTCGTCCACTGTTCTCCTGACCTTGATGAGCATCTTTCTGACAGATACTTGGGATTCTCTTTCAGGTGAATCATTAGGGTTGGTTTCTGGATATCTTATCTTTTTCCTTCGTTTAGGCATCTTTGCTTGATTGTCCATTTTCCTTGGCTCTTTGTGTTGATGATGGCACATTAGACGAAGCAAGTACCTCTCCTGGCTTTTCTTCATGGATTGTGCTTGTACAGAAGACCTCACCAGTCATCCCAGCCAGAGGTCGGGGGCAGGGGGAGCTCTACCAACTCTCCCCAAGGAGAATTGAGCAGCTGTGGTTTTGGGATGCTCAAGGGATCTTTGCTGAACTAGGAGGAAGCTATGGCATCTACCAATCCAAATCTCTATCTGCTCTCCCACAGGGAGCTAGACGGTGTCCAACCCTTCAAAGCCACAAGATTGAACAGACAGGTTCTAGTTCTTTGGGCATCTCCAGAGAAGTTGGGACACTGGATGAATGGATTGATCCTCTCCCCACCCAGAGAAGAAAGATGAGAGCTTAGGGGCTTTTTATTGCCTGTTTACTCTGTGCTGAGCAGGGGAGAGAGTGTACAGCAGCCCAAGCTATTGCCTCTGGCAGCTAATACTCTGGGCAGTGGACTGTGTAAGATCTGCTAGATCCCCAAGACAAAAGCCATTCCTCTGGGGGGCCCCTCAGAAAAGTTGGGATGCTAGACACATGAACCAACCCCCTTCCTCCCCCTGGGTGAAGCTGGAAACTAAGGGGTCTCTTCCTGCCCTGCACTGAGGGCAGGGGCTCCAACAAGAGGGTTCCAAAACCTCTCTTCCACCCTCAGCAAGTCTGGTGTCACAAAATCTTAGCATGCAGAAGCCTTTCCATTAGTTCTGGACTTCTCGCAAAGGGAATTTGCTGCACATAGTTGCTGAATCAGTGTGTTTGGGGGGAGGGTGAGATTTTCCCGGGCTTCCTTTTCCAACATGTTTCTGACATCGCCCCCTCCTTCATTTTTTCTTTCTGTTTCCTCAGACCGAAGATTTTCTATTAATCTGTCTCTGAATTCACAAATCCTTCCTCCTGCCGGCTCAATTTTTTTGTAAACCCCACTAGCAAATTTTTCATTTCAATTATTATACTTTATAACTTCAGAGTCTCTATTTGGTTCTCTCTAGTATTTCTCTATATTTATTGATAATTCTCTATTTGGCGAATCATAGCTGTCATACTTTAATTCTTTAAACATATTTTCCTTTTGTTCTTTGCACATATTTCTAACTACTGATTCAAAGGTGTTATTTACAAAGTGCAATATCCAGGCCCTTCAGAAACATTTTCCGTTGGTGCCTTTTTTTTTCTATGTATGGTCCACACTTTCTTGTTCTTTGGGGTTTTGTTTGTTTGTTTGTTTGTTTCATGTCTTCTAGCCTAATTGTTGAAAACTGAATGTTTTAAATCACTTTTTTTAATGTTTATTTGTTTTTGAGAGACAGAGAGAGAGCGCGCACGTGCACATGAGTGGAGGTGGGACAGAGAGACAGAGAGACACAGAATCCAAAGCAGTCTCCAGGCTCCGAGCTGTCAGCACAGACCCCGATGTGGGGCTCAAACTCATGAACTGTGAGGTCATAATCTGAGCTGAAGTTGGACACTCAACCGACTGAGCCACCCAGGCACCCCAGAAAACTGAGCGTTTTAAAAAATATATTGTAATAATTCTGGTTAGCTTTCTCTCTCTCTCTCTCTCTCTCTCTCTCTCTCTCTCACACACACACACACACACACACACAAATAGACACAATTTGTTGTTGCTGTTATTTCACAGTTGTTCTTGTTGCTGAATATTTGCTTCATGATTTTCCTGGATTAATTCTATAGGTGCTGTATTCTCTGCAAGCTCTTTTTAGTTCTTGTTTTTATTTTTAAGCCTGACTTCCTAAGAGTCACCCTGGATCCGCATAATTTAGTGATCAGCTAATTATCAATCATAAGATATCGCTCAATGTCTTGCACCACTCCTTGCCACGAGGATCTGTTTGTAGAGGTGCACCCTGTTCGCACAGGGCCCTGGGGCCAGGCTGACCTCTCCCTCCCGGGTCCCTCCTGGGCGTGTACACCTCCCTGATTGTGCCTGGGAATACATCGGCATTTCTCAAAGTTCCCTCCACTCACCTCCTTCTCCAGGTTTTCCTTTTAAACGTTACGCAGGCTTTTTCCACCCCAACTGAAGGAATAGCCTTGTGCGGCTGCGTATTACCAGCAGATCACCCGTTTCCTGTAATGGAATAGGGCTTTTTTTGTTTTCAACTGAATGCTGAGTCAAATCAATCCAGACTGTTCTATGAGAACGAGGACACTGCAGGTTGTTTCTGGTAGGTCAGCCTACTAACTCTGCTCTGAGGATGGGACTCTGTGGAGCTTCCTGAGCAGCCACCCTCTCTGCTGGCTATGTTGCTGTGGCTTCCCACGGCTCTCATGCCACGAGCTGGGAATGAAGGGCAGGCAGTCGTGGCGGCCCCACCTCACACCCAGCTGCCCTTGTGCAACGTCCATAGGGGTGTTTTCCCCAGTGGATGCCTTTCAGCTAGTTCTGTGCCTCTGGTTAGTTTCCCCCACACGAAAGTGGTGGATTCTCATTGCTTTGTCATTATCCGTATTGCTTTTGTGGGAAGGGAGTTTCCTGAAATCCACCGTTCCAGAAGCCAATCCTTGTCAACAGTCTTTATGTTGAAGCTGCCTTGAAATTCTTTAGGAATCAAGTCAGGTATAGAGCATGGAAAGGCTATGATAGGCATCCTATAAAATCATCCTTGAAAAATGTACAGCACTATTAGAATATTTGAGAGACTTTCCAGAGCATTGAGGGGAGATTTTTATAAGCTGTATCTTCAGCCTGAACTATTCTATTTTTTAAGTGGGTCTAGTTTTTTCAACAGAATCTGATACGACATTCGAGACAAGTAAGACACTTCCATGAACTTGTGACCCTGACTCAGAAGGACCCCTTGAAACTTGATCAAGAGGCTATTACCTTAAGATTTCCTTGGTATGAAGGGGTGCCTGGGGCCTCAGTCGGTTGAGCATCCGACTTCAGCTCAGGTCATGATCTCACAGTTTGTGAGTTTGAGCCCTGTATCGGGCTCTGTGCTGACAGCTCAGAACCTGGAGCCTGCTGTGGATTCTGTGTGTGTGTGTGTCTCTCTCTCTGCCCCTCCCCCACTACACACTCTCTCTCTCTCTCAAAAATAAAATAAAAACATTTAAAAAAATTTTTTTAAGATTTCCTCGGTGCAACAAGAGCAGATGCTTATAACAAAAAATCTGCCAACCAGCTGCAGCCCGTGCAAACCACTGGTAAATCGTGTCTGATTAAAGCGACAGAATGGAAAATCTTGGCACACCTGTGTCTAGAAAGCCACTCTTACCAAGATGCCTAACGAATGCCCTGGTGAAAGAAAATCTGCATCTTCTCTTTGAGATTATTAAGAATAGAAACTGGGGCCCCTGGGGGCTCAGTCGGTTGAGTGTCCGACTTCGGCTAATGATCTCACCATTCGTGAGTTCGAGCCCCGCGTCGGGCTCTGTGCTGACAGCTCGGAGCCTGGAGCCTGCTTCGGATTCTGTGTCTCCCTCTCTCTGCCCCTCCTCTGCTCACGCGCTCTCTCTGTCTCTCAAAACTGAAAAAACATTTTTAAAATGTGTATAAAAAAGAATAGGAGTGAAGTCTGGAGACAGCCAGTCAACTGCTCTTGAGGCCTGTACAGCTCAATCGTCATCATCAGAGAGTCTGAATACTTCTAAGAGGATGGACACAGGGGGTCCTCAGGAAGCTTGCTTATTGCTTCTCCGAATTTGTAAGGGTGACGGCCCACGTCAAGGAATTCACACGTTTCTGGGACCAATACCATCAGCCTCGGCCCCGTTGTCATTTAGGGAAACGATCTGAAGGATTATTGGCTCTTAATTTTGCTCACAGAGAGGAAATCAGCAAAGATACCACCAAAACTCACAGAGGAACTGAAACCTAAAATTTATGCAGCCAGTGGGGAATAAGAGTCACACCCAGCCGATGTTTATTGAAGATGCTCTCATCTGGGCGCCGTCCTTCATTCCAAGGCTCAGGGAAGGGAGGCACCAGGTGACCCCCTCAGCCTGCCCAACCTCCTTACCCCCCAGCTGCTGACACCAGCTGCATTTCCAGACATGCGAGTTCACTGGCCACAAAGAAGGCGCTAAACCCTGAGGCCCTCTGCTCCTCATGTGTGGGACCCTCTGCTTCCCAGCTGCCGTTTCCGGCTTGTGTTTTGGGAGCTTTATTAGCTCTCATCTCTGCTTCCAGATCCCCAGGCACTCAGCTACCTAAACAAATGTTGACCACGTACTTGTGCAAACCACACACTGAAGGCGTGAAACAAGGATGTGGCCAGGACAGTGCACCGGGTACCACAGAAAATGTGAATTTGGGGTTTTATTTATACAAAAATTTTGTGTAGCTTCTCCCTTGACTAAATTCCCAAGTGGTGAACTCTACTCGGGCAACATCCCTTCACGCCTGCCCACTGCTGGCACCGCTCGGCCCTGATGGTGAGACCTGGACCCCCAGAGAAGGAGCTCAGTACAGATGCATGACCGGGGGGAGGATGCAAGGGTCACTCCAGGACACCAGGCGGGTTTTATTATGAGGATGGCATACTCATTTAGCACAGAGTACACACAACAGGCTTGTGAGCTGGAAGATTCACCGATAACCCGAAATCTCTACATCCGAGTCCCTCAACGCACACTCACGGGCGTATACACACAGACACATACTTACAGACACACACAAATATGCATGCACACTCATGTCCGGACACACTTGCATACAGGTGCACGCCCATGCCAACACACAGATACACATGCACATAAGTACATGCAAATGTAGGCATACAGACACACAGACAGACACATGGACAGAAATGAACACAGCAGATGCACACACACACACACACAGATGCACGCATATGTGCACACGCAGAGAGCACACCAGCCTTGAATCCCTGGAGCAAACCTCTCTTTATCATGGTGTATAATTTTTTACATATTGCAGAGTTCCATTTGCTGATGACTTTTGTGTCTAAAATAACAAAGCTTTCGGTGTTATGGTGGTGCTGGCTCATAAATGAGTTAGGAAGTGTCCCTCCCTTCTATTTCCTGGAAAAGGCTGGGTCAAGTTGGTGTTAATTCTTTAAATACTCGGTAGAATTTTCTAGTGAAATCATCTGGGTCTGGATATTTCAATTTGGGGAGTTTGTCTTTTTAATTACAAATTTCATTTTCTTAAGAGTTACGGAGCTATTCAGATTGTCTGCTTCACACTGGGGGAGAGGCGGTAACTGTGCTTTTCCAGGAACTAGCATCATCTAAGTTTGATATTCTTTTAAGTTTTTTTTAATTTGTTTATTTTAAGAGAGAGAGTGTGTGCAAGCTGGGGCCGGGGAGAGAGAGAGAGAACCCCAAGTAGCCTCCACACTGTCAGTGCAGAGCCTGACTCGGGGCTCAAACTCACAAACCGTGGGATCATGACCTGAGCTGAAGTCAAGAGTTGGACGCTGAACCCACTGAGCCCCCCAGCCGCACCTGAGTTTGAAATTTCTGTGTGTCGAGTTGTGTATCCCATTCCTCCCCTTCTTATCCCTTCGGTGTCTGAGGGCCTGAGGGATACTCCACTGGATAGTTTGTGTCTTCTCTGTTTTCTTTGTCAGTTCAAGTGCCACTTACTCCAAAAAGTCTTTCTAAAAGGCTCCCTCAAAATGTATCCTTTTCCTTCCAACAGGCGCGTGAAAAGACCCTTGATATCAAGAATCATCAGGGAAGTGCCAGTCAGAACCACAGCGAGAGACCTCCTCCACCCATGAGGAGGCCTCTTATCCAAACATGAAGAAGAGAAAACAGCAAGTGCAGAACGCTCACCGCGAGGTCCGGGCCAGACCCCGAGGGCTGGCGGCAGTCCCATCCACCCCAGACTCGCCCCCATCTGGAAACTCGTGGAGCTGGGGGTGCGGGAGGTTTTCCAGAAGGGCCAAAGCCCCAGGCATCCAGGAGACACTTTCCGTGGAGGGCTGTGAAGGTGCCGGGGCTCCGGCTGGAAGGGGGAGGGGGCAGAGTCACGGTGTGGCCACTTCCAGGTCCAGCCCGAAGGACAGAGACGGAAGGGACGCTGTCTGACCGCGGCTCTCGGAGGTGGGCCAGGCTCCTCTGTCATAAGGAAGGACAGGATCCGGCTTGCTGTATGTAGTTGGTTACTCCATGCAACACATGCTTGGCTCCAGAAAGTTCTCTCTAGAAGAGGTGACACTGTGATGGTCCAGTTTGCCTCTAGGAAGGGATGCTGAGGATTTAGCTTGTTTCCTCTGAAAAAAAATGGCATGAATTGGGGGGCAGGAGTGGAAAAGGGGTCCTGACCAACAGCCAACGCTTTCTCCCTGGCTGAGGGTTGTTTCTGGGGTGTGACCTTCCAAGACACTGGGATTTCCACTCTGCAGCTCAGGGAGGTGGTGGCCTGGGCACCTGTTGGCCACGGTCCTGCCCCAATGCTCTAGGTGGCCAGGTGACAGAGGTGGGGGCCCTGAGACACCCCCCCCCGCAGGAACCAAGGAGGGACATGGAGAATCTGGAACCTCAGGACGGCTCACTCCACCTGGAGCTCTCTCTGTGTGTCTCTCTCTGGGTCTCTCTCTGCATCTCTGTCCGTCCGTCTCTGTCTTTCTGTGTCTCTGAGAGTGTGTCTGCCTCTCTCTGTGTCTCTGTGTATCTGCCTCTGTCTCTCTGTGTATCTGTGTGTGTTCATCTCTGTCTCTCTCTGGGTCTCTCTGGGTCTCTGTGTCCGTCTGTCTTTCTATCTGTGTCTCTCCTTTTGCCTCAGGGAAGAAAACAGAATAAACAAAGTCACAATGAAAAACAGAGCAATAACTAGCCCCACAAAAAGTACGCTGCGGTTTCCTTCAGGCAAACAGGACCTTAATCCCCAGGACGTTTTCATTTTCATCTTTTTTTAATATTCATGCCACGGGGGCTCAGTAAACACCGGCTGAACCTGACGAATCGAGACGCTGCTCCAGAAAGCTCAGGTTGGAGCTGAGCGCCGGCTAGCTTCTCCCCGCGTCCCGCCGTCCGGCAGGTGCGAAGTGACAGCTCGCTGTGGCTTTGGTTTCTGTTTCTTTCATGACAGGTGGCATTGGGCTCCTCGTCTGCTGGTCACCTGGATGTCTTATCTGGAAAGCCCTCTGCTCAGGTACTGCCCATTTTTTAATGATGGTGAGAATCTTACGTTTTAAACCTTACAATGTTCAAACTCTTCTGAAAACGCTGGGGACTGAGCCTCCTCTAGGAAACAGTGTGTTTCGTGAAATTAAAAATGAGACATTAGCGTTTCTTCCCATGACAGTCTCAGGACACGGGACCATTTGGTCGTCCCCCACGTATCCTCAACACGGAGACCAGCCCCTTCGCGTGGTGGGTCCCTTGAGCTGGTCTGTGTCTGCAGGGGGTCCACGGCTGCGTCCCTGCCCATCCTGGCCAGCTGCACCCCACCATGGGGTCCACGGCTCTGTGGGACCCTCCACCCTACAGCCCCTCCCGTCCCCAGAGGTCCCCTCCTCACACACATGCCTGCCGAGCCCCCTGAACTCACCACCTCCACCGAACCCGTGGTCTCCAGCCGCGTGCTGGGGCCCCCGACAGCCTGTCCTCCAACAGAGAGACACGGATGTAGATGTCCGCACATCCACCTCCCTTCTCCGGGGCTGTCCCTCTGACAACAGACGTCAGGTGGGAGGCTGAACGCGCCCAGTCTCTCCCGTGAGCCAGGCTTCGGCGCATGTTCGGCTCGTGTTTTCCCTGAGGCCAGACATGACCCTGCAGTGGTCTTATTTCTGTGGGTCCGTCCAGGTCACGGAGGGGCCCTGATGGATGCTGATTTTCGGTGGGATTGTTTATGTCCGACCGGGGAACCCCAGGCTTAGCCGTGGATACCAGGCCAGCTCCCGGAGGCAGGTGCTTGAAAGCAGCTGTCCCCATCTGGTGGCCGTGGACTCTTGTCCCCCAGAACGTGGCCAGAAGCAAACTCATGCACACGCCCAGGCTCACGTAAGGGTCCCCATGTCCCAGAGCCTATGGATTTGACATTTTCGGAGAAGCCTTGTTAGCCAGTATCGGTCACCTCCCACATCATCCTGGGCAGAGGTCTCTGAAGTGCCTCCCGCCATCACCAGGGGCTAAAGCCTGGTTTCTGCTTCATCAGGAGAACCAGGGAGGCTGGTCAAGAAACACACAGCAGCTTGACCCTTGGCCCACAGCCCGCGGCAGCCTCCCGGAGCCCTTGTCTACACAGTCTGCCCACCAGCCAGCCGCTGTCTACATGTCGGCCTTCAGGAGGCCAGCCTGCCACCTCCTGTGATGGTCCAGGAAGCCACATGGTGACCCCGTAATGATCGATGGGCCAGCCCCTCGCCTGGTCAGCCATCCTGTGTTCCCACAGTGAGCAGATGTCACCACCATCACCGTCTTTATCATCCCAAGGTGACCAGGACTGTGTCTGCAAAGTGACAAACTTAGGACTCAGATGGTGGCCTGGATCTCAGGGTCTGCAGTAATAATGCGCCTGTGCACAGCCAGCTGTTGGGAGGGAGACCCCAGCCCCCCACCCCCAGCCCCCAGCCCCCAGCCCCCGGTCCCTGGCCCCCCAGGTAAGCACCCAGAGGCTCTCCTATCCTCTGTCCATCCCGAAAGAACAAGAAGGAGATGATAGTCTCGGGATTCAGCCCAACATAAAGAATACCCGTCCCCACATCAAACGTCTCGTCAAGGCCACTGGGAAACCACATAAGTGACATTATTAAACCAGAGAAGTTTCTTTTTAGTGAACAGAGATCCTCACGTTCATGCAAAGAAACAGTCTTGTGTTCTCTGAACTCCGTAAAGACAGCTCTGGTGACCGTGGACTCTCAGGGGACGAAGACGCCCCCAGACTGCTGCCCACATGGGGCTCTCATTCCCTCTGAAGGAAAATGACCTGAAAGCAATGCCATCAATGCTGTTCTTGGTGCCGTGTCAGCATTACCAGCGGGTCCACTGAGGCACCAGCCTGGAGCCACCAGAGAGCTCTGGTCACCGCCGTCACTGACCAACGTCCACCGCCCAGGTCACCACCGTCACCATCCGAGGTCCACCACCAGGTCACCGCTGTCACCATCCAACGTCCACCGCCCAGGTCACTGCCATCACCATCCAAGGTCTACCACCCAGGTCACTGCTGTCGCCATCCGAGGTCCACCGCCCAGGTCACTGCCATCACCGTCCAACGTCCACCGCCCAGGTCACTGCCATCACCGTTCAAGGTCCACCACCCAGGTCACTGCTGTCATCATCCGAGGTCCACCGCCCAGGTCACCACTGTCACCATCCAACGTCCACCGCCCAAGTCACTGCCATCACCGTCCAAGGTCCACCGCCCAGGTCACTGCTGTCACCATCCGAGGTCCACCGCCCAGGTCACTGCTGTCACCATCCAACGTCCACCGCCCAGGTCACTGCCGTCACCGTCCAAGGTCCACCGCCCAGGTCACTGCCATCACCGTCCGAGGTCCACCACCCAGGTCACTGCCATCACCATCCGAAGTCCACCGCCCAGGTCACCGCTGTCACTGTCCAGTGTCCATCGCCCAGGTCACCGCTGTCACTGTCCAACGTCCACCGCCCAGGTCACTGCCATCATCATCCGAGGTCCACCATCCAGGTCACCGCTGTCACCGTCCAACGTCCACCACCCAGGTCACTGCTGTCACCAACCAATGTTCACCACCCAGGTCACCGCTGTCACCATCCAACGTCCACTGCCCAGGTCACCA
>NC_064816.1:58679843-58740722 GCF_023721935.1 Panthera uncia | reverse complement strand
TGCCCAGGTCACCACTGTCACCATCCAACGTTCACCACCCAGGTCACTGCCGTCATCATCTGAGGTCCACTGCTCAGGTCACCACTATCACCGTCCTGCGTTCACCACCCAGGTCACTGCCATCATCATCCGAGATCCACGGCCCAGGTCACCACTGTCACCGTCCGAGGTCCACCATCCAGGTCACCACTGTCACCAACCAATGTCCACAGCCCAGGTCACCGCCATCACCGTCTGAGATCCACCATCCGGGTCACTGTTGTCACCGTCCAACATCCACTGCCCAGGTCACCACTGTCACCATCCAACGTTCACCACCCAGGTCACTGCTATCATCATCCGAGGTCCACCGCCCAGGTCACCGCCGTCACCATCCAATGTCCATCGCCCAGGTCACTGCCGTCACCGTCCAAGGTCCACCATCTAGGTCACCGCTGTCACCAACCAATGTCCACCACCCAGGTCACCACTGTCACAGTCCGATGTCCCCCGCCCAGGTCACCACTGTCACTGAGGTCCACCGTCCACACGTGTGGCTCCTGGGGATCACGTGCTTCGGGACCATATGGAGCCATGGAGAGCACCGGGTGGGAAGAAACAGAGTCTAAACCCTGCCCTGGGCTGTGGTCTTTGGCAGCTTCCCAAGTCTCAGTTAGGTGACACCGGCCCCCAAGGCAAACAGGGCAGGGCCAGGCCACACTCGAGGCAGCTACTTTAGATGGCCTTGCTTCCTGTCTCCCGGGTCCCATGCATGCATGGTGTTCCCTGTCCTCCTGGACAATTGGTTCTGCCCATTCCTGTCCTCTGTCCTCCATGACGACCATCTTCCGTCCTTCGGGACAACAATGTGAGCACAAGACAAGCCGGTTCCAGCCCTGGGGCCCGACGCCGGCCAGCCGCAACCGCCCACTCAGCAGGCCTGTCCCTCACCCCAAGGTCACCGACCGGCACACGGTGCCCCCAGCTCCCCATGCCTGTGCAGCCCCAGGACCTGCCAACTCAAAGCCCCAGGGGTCTCACTGTGCGGAGAAGCAGCTGGGTCACAACGACCCCATGTCCCCATGGAGACCTTGAAGTGAGGTCAGAGACGCCAAGGGAGGCCACGCATGGAAATGATGGTGTCCGCGGAACCCAGCTTCCCTGAGGACCGATCTTCAGAGGAACGGTCCCCAGGACACTGGCAGATACTAACAATAAGACTGGAAGAGGCTGGACTAAATCTCCAAAAGCAAGTGGGTCATTTAGAGCAATTATATCTCTAAGAAATGGTGCTCTCCAAGGTGACCTCGGCGTCGCCAATTCAGTAGCCGCTGCAGCCTGCCTCCCGGTGTGTGGCAGGAGATGGCTCCAGACCCCACGGCACTGTGTCTCCTGGGTCCCCACAGTCTGCGGCTGACCCGCTCTCCTCACCCCATGGATGCAAGAATCCCACCCCTTGGATGCCCCGGGACCAGGCCACGTCTCTGCCCGAGGCTCAGCCCCTGAGCTGCCTCCCCGACCTGGCCTGGGGAATTCAGCTTCCCCCCATGTGGTGAGGGGGACGGACCCCACCTTCTGGCCATGGGGCCACCAGCTGCGTTCCGCTTCCAGTCCTGCTTGGAATTTCCGGGGTCCCACGTCCACGCACAGGCACCCCCACTCTGCAGAATCCTCGGTGCACACGTCCTCCCATGGCTGCACAGAGCCTCTTCCAGCACCCCCCCCCCCACTCCTTTTGGGATGTTTCCGAAGGTCAAGGAGCCCAACTGACCCCTGGCGTGGCCGTTCCCATGTGTGGCACCAGAGGGCACCAGCATGGTCTGGGGACAGAAGAGGCTGGAGGGTACAGCCAAGTGGGTGCACTGTGGGTGCAGTGACACTAGGGCAACTCACGGAGCCCCTGGGGGAAGGGGCCAGAAAGGTCCAAAGGGCGCAGGGACCACCCACCAGGCCACGTTCAGAGGGGCTGGGAGGGCTGGTCCCCGGACCCAGGGCTCCGGGCTGCAACCAGCAGGAAGGGGGCATCTGCACCCCCGACCCCCACCCCCACCCCCCCCCCCCCCCCACCGGGCAGCCTTGTCCCAGGGGTATTGCCGAGCATGTCAGAACTGTCCCTGGAAGACAACAGGGTCTGGCCAACCCCCCCCCATCCCCACACTCGACCCCAAAACAACTCAGACCGGAAAGAAGTGGTCAGGTCACAGAAACTTCACCTCTTATGCACCCAAGGTCAAAGAGGACATCCAAGCAAAACAGCACGTCACAGCCAGACCTTCAAAGACAGGGCCCGTCAGGCTACAAACTGGCCCCCATTTCCAGGGTTCCACGTAGCAGGAGTGTCTCCTGTGTCTTCGTGGCAGACGTAAAACTGTATAAAGCACATCCCAGAAGAAAGGCCTGGTCATTTTTGTCCAGCTCACGGACTCGCACCCACGAATCTGGGCGGCTCCGTGTGGGGGGACGCGCAGACTCAGGAGGGACAGAGAAGCCCATACCGGGTGTGTGTCCGGTAGCGGGAAAGGGTTCTGAGTCCCCTCGCCTGTGCTGGCTTTCGCTGCAGGGCCACGGACCCCATCTCGGGCCAGGCTCTCCAGCACCGTGTCCCCTCCATGCCCACCCCCGTCCACAAGGCAGGACAGTCCGCGTTGTGACCACCAAGACCAGTAGAACTTTCACCCACCCTAGACTTATTCTTATTATACCAATATTTGCGCTTTTAAATTCTGGAATCTATGTTAGTGGCAAATCACATGAACGTTACTTGTGGTTTTCCACAAACCTTAACATCCCAAAATAAGTAAGAATCTGGTCTGCTTATAAATGCATACATACAATGCACTTTTGTTATGTTAATTAATGTATTTTTGTTTCTGGTCTTTCCTGTTACCCCCACGGCCTGTCCTCCCACAGAGCTACTAAGGATTTCCACCATCACCGACCCAGAAAAGGGTAGGTATCTAGGATGGGAGCAAGTGCAAAGGCCCTGGGGTTGCAGCCAGCATGGCCTGTCCAAGGATAACCAGAAGCACATGTGGCCTGCATGACGGGAGCCAGGAGAGAGTGGATGAGGTCAGGAAGACCATGAGGCATTTATTCCAATGAGTCAGGTCAAAAGGCATCTGGCAGAAGCAGGGAGCCCCTTCAGGAGACGGTCATACCCAGGGCAGGGGAAGGTGGCGGGACCTGGGCAGCGGCCAGAGGTGGTGATGCCAGCGGTGAGCCAGGGACCAAGGTCGGCTGAAGTATCATTTCCACGGAGCCTGATTGGCTCTAAGTCCTTGAATAGTGAATGATCTTTGATTACCTGGGAATTTTCCAAGCCATGAAAAATCTGCACAGAGGGAGGAAAAATATCAGGAACGCTTGTCCATCTAAAAACAAATTTGCTCTTTTTCGACTTTGCGCCGGGATGGTAACTCATGTGTGGGGGTGCCTTGCGGGCTGACAAGCTTAAGGCCACTGTGCAGGTGTAGTGGGGCCGTGACTGTCCGCAGTGTCGCGGACCCTGCAGCTGGAACTGTGGCCTGGGGGCTGGACGCCTGGGCGCCTGGTGGGCAGTAGACCGTCCCGGCCTGTCCCCGCTTCTGGGGGTTGCCCACCTGTGGCAGGTGGCGACCTCACCCTGACACCCCATCTTCACACGCCCTTCCCTGCGTCCAGATCCCTTCTTGTCCGAGGACACCAGGCACCGGGTTAGGGGCCACATCTCCAGGATGACCTAACAAACTATCCCCTCAGCAGGCTCCCTCAGCATAAGGCCGTGTCATGGGTCTGGGGGGACGCCCCAGCACCAGTGCCCACCATCAGAGCGCCGTGCAGGCCCACCGCGCCCTGTGAGGCCAGCAGCCGTGCTCAGGGCCTTCGGGGCCGGCCTCAGGGGTGAGGAAAGTCCGTCTCACAGGCAGGGACATCGGGGACAGGCCCCGGTCCCCTCGGAGAACCTGGCGGACACAAACGGTGTGGACCTGGTGGAGAGACTGAATTAGTGAATCTAAAAACAAGTTTTCTGGACCCTGGAGCCTCCACAGGGGCGCCTGTGTGATGTTGGGGGGCAGAGTGGAGAGCAGGGCCGGGCTGTGCTGGCGCTCACCCTTCGCCCAAGCAGAGCTGCGGGTGCCAAATCGGCAGGTGTTCTCTGCGAGCTGCAGGAGGATGGCGTGGGGAGCCCCTCCCCAGGGCCGTGGCAGCCATGCGCTGACAGAGGATGCAGGGGCAGCAATGGCACCACGTCTGATTTCCTCGGCAGGATGAGACTGAGTCACACGCTGGTTCTGGTTCGCAGGCAAGGCCTCCGGGGACTAAGTCTGAGGAGTCTTTAAGGAAAACTTTCTCCAAACTTGGAAAACAGCCCTCGGGCTTCAGGGTTTCCTCCTCGTGGGGGAAACTTTCCTGAGCCGTGGATTTGGCCAAGGACATTGTGAGGTTATCTGCACCGTGAGGTTGGACGAAATCCAACAAAACATCACAAAGAACAGAGGCTTTCTTCGAGGACGCGGCCCCGCAGCACCCCTCGGGGTCTCAGATGATGAGGGGCCTCCCCAAGGGGGGCCGGGCCATGAGAGCCCAGGGACGGCCCAGGGGACACCGTCTGTCCATGGTGACTAGCTCAAGAGCAGGTGGGGTGAAGCCCAGGCTGGGGCTGGAGCCTCGTCAGGACCAAGTGACCTTCCCAGCTGCCACTGAGGGCTCTCTTGGGGCGTCTCTAGGGGCTCCTCTGCCCTAAGCACAGCCTCCAGCCCCTGGGAGGACACCTCTTCCTGCCCTCCAGCCACCCAGCCCGGGGAATCCTGACTCGCCTGCTTTCTACCCTTGCCGGCAGGCACCAAACCCCATTCCTTTGTCAAAGGAACCCCAACTTTATTTGGGGTACCCATATGTCCAGATGCAAATGCCCACCCCCAGACTCTCTCGCCGCTGGGAGCACCTTGAACAGAGCCTGGACACTGACACTTGGGTGAAGGTCTGCTGAGCCAGATCTCCTGGGAAAAGACGCAGGTCCAGGTGTGTGTGCGACCCCCCCCCCCCCCCCCCCCCCCCTGGGATGCCACTGGTATAGAGGCCCCCCCGTGGCCCGGAAGCCAAGACCTTGTGTCCCCTGGACCTGCTCCCGACCCCTCCCCCATGCTGTGTGGCCCCTGGACCTGCTCCTGACCCTTCCCCCATGCTGTGTGGCTCCTGGACCAGCTCTTGACCCCTCCCCCATGCCATGTGGCTCCTGGACCAGATCCTGACCCCTCCCCCATGCTGTGTGGTCCCTGGATGGGCTCCTGATTCCTCCCTGCACTTCAAGGCCTGATCACTGCTATCCACCCCCAGGCCAGCATTAAACACCAGCAGCCCCACTGCCACCCCTGAACAGACAGCTTTCTCTCTGTCTACTGACATCCAAAGCCCCATTTCCAGGATTTTTTTTTTAACATTTTTTTTTTTAATTTATTTTTGGGACAGAGAGAGACAGAGCATGAACGGGGGAGGGTCAGAGAGAGAGGGAGACACAGAATCGGAAACAGGCTCCAGGCTCCGAGCCATCAGCCCAGAGCCTGACGCGGGGCTCGAACTCACGGACCGCGAGATCGTGACCTGGCTGAAGTCGAACGCTTAACCGACTGCGCCACCCAGGCGCCCCTCCAGGATATTTTTAAAGCTTGGGGAACAAGGATGTTTTTGCTCTCATTATCTGAACAATTTGGTCAATTGCCACCTTCTGTTTGCTGATGCAGACCAGGTCTGGCTCCAGAGAGACACGATCAGACCTTCTCATCTGCAGAGCCTGAACCCCCTGGCCCAGGCCCCAGGGCAGGGCGTCTGCAGAGCAGAAACCAAGCTCCCAGACCCTGAGGCAGCCCGGGCTCCCCAGGGTGGGACTTAGAGGTTTTTTACTGAGTCCAGCCCAGAGCCAAGAGTGATGGGATGTGAGAGGGATGGGGGGTGAGCCCATGAGCTGTCCTTCTGTCCTGACTGAGGCCTCTCCGATCGTGCACAGAACAGGCTCAGCCTACGTGTGGGGGTCGCTGGAGCCCAGGATCAAGGCCCCTCGTCACTCCCTCAGTGCTGCTGGTACCCACCTCCCAGCAGGCATGAATGGATGAATGAATGAATGAATGGGCTTCCCCACACTTTCAGACAGGAGGCCTCCCCCCATCCCCGACACACTTGACACGAGCCCAGGCCCTGTGTCCTCACCATCTGTCCACCAAGCGGACAGCACTCAGCTCTGGGGCACACAGGTGCGGAGGTCCCAGGAAGGACAGCTCAGCTTCCACAGAGGGCAGCCCAGGTGTAAATGGAGTGAGGACGCCTGGGCACACGGGTGACCCTTGAACAATGTGGGTGTTGGGCACCAACCCCCTCCACGTGGTCGAAAACTCACATCTAACTTTTTTTTTTAACATTTATATTTATTTTTGAGACAGAGAGAGACAGAGCATGAACAGGGGAGGGGCAGAGAGAGAGGGAGACACAGAATCCGAAGCAGGCTCCAGGCTCTGAGCTGTCAGCACAGAGCCCGACGCGGGGCTCGAACTCACGGACCGTGAGATCATGACCTGAGCCGAAGTCAGACGCTTAACCGACCAAGCCACCCAGGCACCCCTCACATCTAACTTTTGACTCCCGAAAACTTAGCTACCGACAGCCCCCCAGTTGACCAGAAGCCTTACACCCCGTTAACACATTTTGTAAGTTATACAAACCACATGCCGTATTCGTGAGGAAGAGGAGATACACCTGCAGTGTGTACTGTATGCTTAAGTGGACCCGTGCATTTCCAGCCCAAGTTCGACGTCAGCTGTCTACTTGAAGAGGCCAGTGCACACCAGCCAGGCCCTTCGTGTGCGCTGAGCACTGCTGTGGCCGAAGGCAGCGGTCATCTCCGCAGGGCCAGAATCAGGCTTGTACGTCTGCAGAGAAAACTCGTTCGTGGTGGACGCACCTGAAGGGTGCTGGGCCAGGCAGCCCCTCTTGTCTGGAGAGGCTCCTGGAGGGGCGGGGCGGGCTCCGGGGGCCTCCACGAGGGTGTCCCCGCGTGGCCAGGTGCTGGGTTCAGCACAGCCTCTGCTCTACGGGCCCCAGGGAAGCTGCAGGTGGGTAGTGATGCCGGGAGGTCAGGTGGCTGATGGGCCCGGAACACGGCAGACGGCAGAGCCCTGGGAGTCGGGCCAGGAGGGCTCCTAGGGGTGCGGGGAGCCGGGCGGAGCAGGACGGGGCTCGGGGCGGCCCGCACACCAGAGGACACTGGACTGGACGGCCGGTCTCCCCGCTGGATTACATGCTTTTTGACCGGCGCCTTCCAAAGCTGAGGAAATTGTACCTCTGCTCTCAAGCAGCCAGAAAAGCTGGTGGATCGGCTTTTGGCTAAAATTGTATGCCATTTGTGTGGGAACATTAGCTACCTGCCACCAATTGAAAGAAAAGCATGGCCACCTGACCCGCTGCACGGTCAGGATACCGGGGGCCTCCTGGTGGAAAGGAGGACACGGGGGCACCAGGCGTAAAACCACAGGGCCACCCAGGTGCACACGCCGTGGTGGGCGTCCCCCAGGCTCTGACCTGAGGGAGGGAGATTTCCGCTCGCCGTGTGACCGTCCAGTCCTCCAAACTGGGGGCGCTGCAGCCAGGATCGTGTCCCAGTCCCTGGGACAGTCGTCAACCCCCCACCCACACCCACCGACCCCCCGACTTCCGCACGCAGCCCTGTGCCCAAGGGCAGGAGGGGTCCGGGGCTGTCTGGGGGCCCACCTGCCAGGCGGAGAGACCCCCTGCTTGTCACCAACCTCACGTGCAGGTCTTGGAGCATGTTAGGCAGAATCAGAACCGACACCATTTATCATGTGGAAATGTCAGCCGGCTGAGGGTCGTCACGGGTGCTTAGCACGCGTGGAGGGCAGGCCAGAGCCTCTGGGGGACCCGGGATGTCGGGGTCTGCTCGAGTCCACAGTGCACTGGGAGGGGCCGCCATGGGGGCTGGAGGGCGCCGCACGAATGCCGCCCTGCCACGCCCCCGGCCACGCCCCTTCCCAGGTCCCTCCCTGGGACCACACCCCCCACCCCAGGACACCCTGCCTGCTGGAGCCACCTGCTTTAGGAGCATGACGGGAGTGCTGGGGGGTGGTCAGGACGGGAGGCGGGTGTGTCCAGTGTGACGCAGCATGGCGTCCAGTGACATCCATCCTTCGGCCCCAGGACTTCCTGAGGTCAAGACCGGCAGGGCGCCTGAGAGCCCCGGGACTTTCCTCGGGAACCACACATTTCCTGGCAGCGTGCAGGCAGCCCCCACAGTCCCCTGCCCTCCTGCAGTCACTGGGGGCCACAGATGTGGCCAGGAGACAGCAACGTGAGCCGGCCAGGGGACTGGACACCTTAGTGTGGGGGTGACCTCAGGTGTGAGGGTGACCCGGGTGACAGGGTGTGACCCTGGGCATGAAGGGAGGATGTGCCCTTCTGAGCTCCCCGGGCTGCACGACACAGTAGTTGAGGGGGGCGGGACAGGCAAGGGTCCAGGCAGGAGCCCCGCCCCCGCCCTGTGGTGCACCTGCTTTCACATAGGGTCAGCCAGTCTCTGTTTGCAGAAAAGAAAAGCAACAGTCTGTCCCATAGAAATGTGCATCACAGTAGGGTCCAGAAGGCGCTGTCACAGGCGACCGTCTGGCGACAATGGCCCTGCACACACCCCCACGCTCACGGCATCTCCCGGGACATCAGCATCTGTGGTGTCACGACACCCCATGAGCCGGGACAGTCCATCCCTTCCACGGGGAGGATGTGGCCACCAGCTCGTGCAGCACAGCCTGGAGCTCCCGACCCCTCTGAGCCACAGATGAGCCAACGTCCTGAGACGCATAATATGATCAAATGGCTTTTCCTCAAGAGCTACTTCAGACCATGCTTTTCTCATCCCACAGGCAGGACTTTGTAAAAACAACAGACTTGAAGACGTGGCCTTGGCAAATCCCTGGCCCTCCCTGGACCCAGTTTCCATCTCCCCATCCATGGCTTCTGGGACGGGGTTTATTCAACCAGCGTTCACCAAAACACCCAGCTAGCCCCAACTTTTCGGGGTTCTTTGACGGCAGTGGGAAGGCAGCCAGTGGCCTTTCAGATGGATCCCGGCTGGTCTTATCTTCTCAGACAACTTAGGAAGTCAGCTTGCGGTGAGAGGCAGCGGGACGGACTGGGGACAGAGGGCAGGCAGCCGGCTGCGCCCTGCGCTCCCTGTCCTACGGGTATGGTCACACCCTCCCTGGGCACGGAGGGCCCCCCCACCTTGGAAGCCTGGGCGTCCGCCTTTGAACTGGCAACAGACACGAATCTTCTCCTCTGAATTAAACCCCAGAAATTCAGATGTTGAAAACAGCCACCCGAGAGGACTTTAAATGAGATGCTTTGTCTCTTTCTGGAAGGAGTCCTGCCCTGAACGACGGGGCACCACGAGCAAAACCCCAGTCTGTCTGGGCCCCAATTTTCTTGTCTCTGAGGCAGAGAGAGCCCTGCCTGGGAGCTAGAGATACAAACAGGGAACCTCGTCCAGCACGTGTTGTGTCATGTACTAGTTCCCGGAAATACAAAAATAATGTGTCTTTTCCCTTCTTCCGGAAGCTCCTCACAGTGGGTTCTGGCTTTGCCCTTGGTAGTTGAGTGACAGGTGCCTGAGCCAGGGCCCTGGGGAGGGTTGCTTTGCATGAGAAACGGGTCTGCTAACAATTCAGATTCCCCAACCTGAAGTGAACACCCACCCCAAGGGGAACGCCCAGTGGAAGGAAAGGTGCAAGGCCAAGTCCAGGGAAGGAGGGACCACAGTCCCAGCCAGTGTCCAGGAGCAGCTGCCCCAGGGATGGCCCCGCTGGGTGGGCGCTCTCGGGACCTCTCGCCCCTGATGCCCTGGAAACCACCCCTCCTGCTTCCACTGCCCGGAAGCTCCTCCCTCCTCCCCGCTTGCTGGGCTTTCCACACGTTGCTGCCGAGTTTTGTTTTCCACATCCACATGAGTTCTCTCCTTCATTCTGAGAATGTGGTGATCTCTGCTCATTTTTTTTATTGTTTATTTCTGAGAGAGACAGAGTGTGAGCAGGGGAGGGGCAGAGAGAGAGGGAGACACAGAATCCGAAGCAGGCTCCAGGCTCTGAGCTCTCAGCACAGAGCCTGATGCAGGGCTCGAACCCACAAACCGTGAGATCATGACCTGAGTTGAAGTCAAACACTTAACCGACTGAGCCCCCCAAGCACCCCTGCTCATTTTTTAATGTAAAACCAACCTTGCATTCCTGCGATCAAACCCACCTGGTTAGGATGTGTTATCCTTGCTCTACAGCTGGATTTGATTTGCCAAGCTTTGCTAACAACTTCTGCATCTATGTTTATGAGGGATAATGGTGTATAATTTTCTTTTACTTCCCTTGTTCTGTATCAGAGCTCTGCTGTCCGGTGAGAGGAGTCGGGAAGCAGTCCTTACTCTCCATTTTACTAGTTTAAGACTACTGTTAGTAGTAGTCCTACCTCATGTATTTGACAGGATTTACCAATGAAGCCATCAGGTTCTAGAGTTTTTCTTTCTACAAAGGTTTTTTATTAAGAATTTAATTTCAGAAGGGCGCCTGGGTGGCTCAGTCAGCAGAGTATCTGACTTGATTTCGGCTCAGCTCATTATGTCAACAACTCATGAGTTCGAGCTCTGACTCGGGTTCTGTGCTGACTGCTTGGGATTCTCTGTCTCTCCCTCTCTCTTCCTCTCTCTCTGCCCCTCCCCTGTTCATGCTCTCTCTCTCTCTCTCTCTCTCTCTCTCTCAAAGTAAATAAATGCATAAACATCAAGTAAAAAAATAATTCAGTTTCGGGGTGCCTGGCTGGCCTCGCCAGAGAAGAATGTGACTCTCAATCTCAGGGACATGAGTTCAAACCCCACGTTGGGTGTAGAGATTACTTACATAAACAAACAAACAAACTTAAAAAAATATATTCAATTTCTTGAGCAGCTACAGACCTATTCAGATCCACTGTTACTTCTTGTGCCTAGTTTTTCAAAGAATTTGTTCTTGGATCTAAGTTGTCAAACTTACTGGCATAAATTTGCTCCTAATATTTCCTTATTACCCTTCTAATGTCTATAGGATTTACTGTGATGGCCCCTCTCTCCTTGACACCAATAATTTGTAGATTCCTTCTTTCCTTCTCCATCGGCCTCGCTAGGATTTTGCGAATTTTACTGATTTCTTCTGGTGGCCAGGTCTTTGTTCTCCGGATTCATCTACCAGCCATGTGCTTTCTGTTACCCTGATTCCCATTCTTGTCTTTAGTATTTCCTTCCTTCACCTTATTTTTGGGTTTAATTTGCCTTTTTCCCTAGCATCTTCAGATGGAACATATCGATAATTTTTTTTAATTTTTTTAACATTTATTTATTATTGAAAGAGCATGAGCAGGGGAGGTGCAGAGAGAGAGAGAGGGAGACACAGAATCTGAAGCAGGCACCAGGCTCCAGGCTCTGAGCTATCAGCACAGAGCCCGACACAGGGCTCAAACTCATGGACCACGAGATCATGACCTGAGCTGAAGTCAGACGCTCAACCGACTGAGCCACCCAGGCACCCCAGAACATATCAATAATTTCAAATTGTGCTTCCTTTCTGATGTAAGCGCTCAAGGCTATGAATGCTCACTCAACGCCGTTCTGGGGTGCTGCACAAACGCCGATGTGTTTTTCTTAGGATGAGACATTTCCTAAGAATTACCCGGGGACTTTTTTTCTCTGACCCATGGATTCTTTAAAAGAGTTTTGTTTAATGTCCAAATATCTTGGGGGGTTTCTAGATCTCTTACTGGTTTCTGGTATAATTTCATCAGAGGAGAGGAGTGCACTAAGTATGATTGTAAACTTTTGAATTTTATTGAGCTTGTTTTTACGTTCAGGTAGGGAGTCCATGTTCTGGAAGGTGCCACATGCCCTTCTGAGTGTCTGTTGCCACGTTCGCAGCTCTGAGGATACCAATGAGGTGACGGTGACAGATGCTACTGTTCAAATCTTCTATAGTTTTGCTGATCTGTTGGCCTGAGTGGTTTGGCCATAAAAGAAAGAAGGGTGTCAAATATCTCCAGACACAGGATTCAACTCTCTCCTCCCCAAATGATCCAAAGTAGCCATGACATTTCTGTGCAAAACCCTCAGTGTTACTTGGGAAAAGGCAGAATGCTAACTATATCGGAATTAAAATAGAAATGAGTAATTAATTAAAAATAAGTCAACAGGACTGCAACACACCTGTAAGAAGAAGAGACGTGATACGGCCCCAGCGACACAGAGGCTGCGGGCCAGACCCACGGCCGCGGGAAGACCAGACTCAGCAGCCAGAAAACCCTCGGATTCTGAAGGTGGTCCAGGGCCAGCATCGCATGGGGAAAGCAGGATTTGAAGGAAGCCCCCTCCCAAAGGCCTCATGGGAAGGAGAAGTTCTGCTGGACTTTGAGCAAGGGGAGGAGTGGTGTGTGCAGGTGACCCACAGGGGGTCCACACCCCCTCCCCCCAAAGCAAACTCCCACCAAAGGACCGTAGTCCCCAGACACGCAGGAAAGGCCAGGTCTAACTGCAAACTTCGTGCGGAATAAACAAGGAGATGAAACGCACAGAGAAGGCGGCTGGGCGGCAGGAAATGAACGCACACAAATGGAGGGAGGAAAGTCCGCCCGACCTCGGAGGAGGCGGGAAGAAGACGGAAGCCAACGGCATGACTACACTCGAAACGGAATTACATACTACCACCCAACAAGCATCTGAAGACATGAAAACCCAGCCCAAACCTCAGAGCGCCTGGGTGGCTCAGTCGGTTGAGCATCCAACTTCAGCTCAGGTCATGATCTGGCAGTTCATGGGTTTGAGCCCCACTTCGGGCTCTGTGCTGACAGCTTGGAGCCTGGAGCCTGCTTCGGATTGTGTGTCTTCCTCTATCTCTGCCCCTCCCCCGCTCATGCTCTGTCTCTCTCTCTCTCTCTCTTTCTCTCCCAAAAATAAACATGTTTTTAAAAAAAGAAATTAAAAAGGCAAAGAATTAGATTAAGCCTTTCAACCATGGCCAGACTAAACAAGACAACCACAGAGTCAAATTTCTCCAAAACCGTGGGGGCAGGAGCACGGGTGAGAATTTATGTCCAGCCAAGCAGTCCCTTGAGTATCAAGGCCGCAGGAAAACACGTCTCCACACACAAGAATGAAGGGAATCCTTCACCCATGGCCCTTCCGGGGAAATCCCAGTTAGTTCTTTTTCTCCTGAGTTGAAAGCAAACACTTCAAATCCTTGACACACGAAGGGAGGAGCCTCCCAGCTATCGCGTCACGCCCCTTCCCAGATGCACACGAGACCCCGGGGAGCACACACGTGGGACAGACAAAAGGTTGGGAGCGAAGTGGGAGGACAGAGTTTGTAAAAGAGAAAGACGGAAACCCTTTATCCCTTCACCAACCCTCCCGAGTAGATCAGCTTCAGGAAAGACCAAGGGTCTGGGAATTGGCTGGTCAGTCTCCGCGTGCGCACGTCCTCAGGAAGGTCCTTGCGAATTTCCAAGTCACACCTGCCCAGACCCAGGCAACAGTAAACGAGGTCCTCAGAGGTCTCTAAAGAGAGGCTGACGCCTCCCCACCAGAGCCCTGATCCACCCAGAAGACACTGAAACCCTGCAGGCCGGCGGCTGTGACCGCGTGGGTTTTGGGATGCAGAGGCACAGACCTCCTCTCTAGCAACTCTTTGTAAACCCTGTCTCTGGGCCACAAGTGGGCAGATCTGGAACCACGGTGGGTGCCCGGCTGCTGGTGGCTCGGGCACCGTCCCCCGCAGCCGGCCAGCTGGGGTGGGAGTGTGCCCTCCGTGAGAGCTCCAGGCCCCCTGGTGCAGAGTCTCCTGCAGGCAGATTGGCGCCCGAGAGCCGACCCAGTGTGCCCGTGAGACGAGGGCAGAGGACCTGTCATAAATAAAACAGCATCAGGCACAGAGCGGGGCAATGACCAGCCAGGGTGCCGGGGATGGGCCCAAGCCCACTGCTCCCCTGTTCCCAGCGTCCCCTGAGACTCGTGTAACATCTAGGACCAGGTTAGAGTGAGCGGATGAGCCTACACTCCAAGGAGCCTTGACAACTCCAGGATGCCCCGCGGTGAGGTGGTCACCACCTGGCGACCGGGAGGGCCAGTCGCTGCCTCCCTCCGTGAGGAGGCTTTGGTGACTCTCTTGTGCCCAAGTCAGTAGAGGAGTGGTCCAGGGCATTGAGGTCAGATAAATCAGGGTTTAATTTTGTCTCCACCATTAGCCAGCCATGTGGCCTTGGGAACGTTACCTCACCACGCTGGGGCCTCAGTTTCCTCATCTGTAAAGTTGCAGTAAAAGCGGAGTGGACCCCGAGGGTCACAAGGGGATCACAGGATGCCGGGCACTCGGGCACCATTCCCAGAATGCAGGAAGGACGTGCTATTATTATGTTCCAGGAAGCCCGGGTCCCACGTTTCTCCTCTGGTGGCTTTGTTATTGGAAACCTTTTCATTTCCGGCTAGAGAAGCCGCCAAGATCCCTGCCCCCTCCGCCCCCTCCCCACATCCCTGTCCCTCCTTCCCTAACCTCTCCCGGCCCCCCAGGTCACCCTGCTTTCTCCCTGCTGGGAGCCCCCTCACAGGACCTGAAAGCGGCCCCCAGCCCCCAATCCTGGTGTCTCCCAGGCATGTTGTGTGAGCGTCACTCACGGCCAGAAAACAGGCCAGGAGGAGACAAAAGGGAGGACTCAGGAGTCCAGAATCCCCCAGACGCGTTCACTTTGTGCCTGAGCTGTCGTGGAGTCGTCCTACTCATGAGCGACAGCAGCCCATTGGACCTGGGTCCTTGTTCTGCCGCAGAGGCCAGCGCTCAGGGAGAACACGCCTCTGCCCACCCCGTCTGCAGTCATGCCCGCTGCTTTGTTCATGGACTCTTTCTTTCAAATGGTATTGAAGCTTCTGCATCAATTATCACCTGTGTGGCTCGGTACGTGTCCCATGAAGTCACGGGCCACAGAGGGGCAGGGGCCAGCCAGTGACAGGGCCTCCGGACCACTGGACGGGACCCCGTTGCTCTTGAAGAGACCAGCTACGGGTCTTTCCCAGGGCACTTGTCCCGTCGTCGGGCCGAAGGAGGAAAACCAGAGAGGTGGTGGCTTGTCCCCAGGGACCCTGCAAGGCAGAGGTGAGGCGGGCCTGCCCTGCCCCCCACCCAGCCCCTGACTGAGTCTTCAGGGGCCGCGAAAAAAATACCACAAACCAGGCGGCTCTAGAAACGTGAGTTTACTCCTCACCGTCCCAGGGCTGAAGCCCGAGACGCAGGCCTCCCCACGGGGCCTCTGCTGGGCGAATGGACAGCCACTCTCTCCCCGTGTCCTCCGTGGTCTGCGATCTGTGCTCACTTCTGGGGGAGGGACAGGAAGCTGTGGGGAGCAGCGCCCAGGTCCCAAGGAACTGGAAACCCGATTTCTTGACCTGGTGGCCGTGGCTCCGTGTGTTATTCTTCCTCTTCAGTGTGGGCCCGCACTGATGTGCTATGTGTCTTCACGTCATGCCATAAGCTCTAAGGGCCTTTTTCGGATGTTCTGTGCCCAGAGCCGGTGCAGACACGGCTTTCGGGGGAACTGGCAGCTGTGTGCGTTCCCAGGCCCCCTGGAGGCCCTCCATGCCCCGATGCCTCCCTCCGTGGGGTCCTGAGCAGTCCTGCCGTCGCCGGCCCAGAGCCCACGGACCTCTCAGACCCCAGGGCTCCCACCCTGATCCATAAGGATGCCGCTGGGATTCCTGCTCCCAGACGTGGGAGCAGGGGATTCAGACAGTCCTCAATACCTGAGAAACACCACTGGCCCCCAAACAGAGCTCTGAGCAGGTGGAGGGGCTGGCCCTGCAGGGAGTGGGGGTCCCTGGGAGGCACAAGACGACTCAGGAACTCAGACCCCGAGCAGCTTTGAAACCCTCCCCAAGCCCTGCACTGGGGGCGAAGGGGAGGGGGGTTGCCTAAAGGTGGCGGGTCCACCCGGTTTTCTGCTCACCGTCACTGGGGACGTGTCTGGGCCGGCTGGTCACCCCACACAAGCAATCCAGATGTGACAAAGGGCAGAGAAGAACGCCGTCCAGCTGCGTTGGCTTTGGGCCTTCCCAGAAGATGCAGCGTTCCTGGACAGCAGGGTCTCATATGGGAGACATTTCACAAACGTGTCATTTTCCAGCCACGTCCCATGCCAGCCGGCCTTCCCCGAATGGTGGGAACTTGCCAATAAACGTGCTGGGTTTTTTCCCAAAAATCTTTATAGATGTGACTCCAAGGCAAAGCCCATCCCTGTGCTCGCAGCTCAGGGATTCTGGAACAGGGTGGGCCCAAGTGGGAGGCAGGGAGGTCCAGCCTTTCATCTGCCGCAGCCGTCCACACCTGGCCTGGTGTCCCCAGGGCTCCAGCAACGACGTAGCCCCAGGCAGGTCCCCGTTGGACAGGTGTAACAAGCACGTGCCCTCCAGGACAGTCCTGACCGCCGTGGTCTGGCTGGCCGGCCAGGGTGGGGGTCTCAGGCCTGATGCCTCACAAGCCTCACACATTCACCATAGCAGAAGCCCCAGGGCACACAAACCACACACATGAGGTGTTCGTGCCCTGTTTAAATAGCTTAATCAGGGGTGCCTGGGGGGCTCAGTCAGTTGAGCGTCCGACTTCGGCTCAGGCCATGATCTCATAGTTTGTGAGTTCGAGCCCCGTGTCAGGTTGTGTGCTGACAGCTCAGAGCCTGGAGCCTGCTTCGGATTCTGTGTCTCCCTCTCTCTCTGCCCCTCCCCCGCTCATGCTCTGTCTCTCTCTCTCTCTCTCTCTCTCTCTCAAAAATAAATAAACATTAAAAATTTTTTAAACAGCTTTATGAGGTTCATGCATAAAATCAGCAGCCTGGCCCTCCACCATCTCCTCCCTCCTGCTTTGACCCCTCCTGCAGCCGATTATTCTGGTATTTTTCCAGCTTTAGGGAGATATGATCCACACATAACACTGTGTAAGTTACACAATGTAACATGGTGTACTGTACGTATGTGTAGGACGTTCACTTTACCATACGTGGACGCTATACATTGTGAAGTGACCCGTCACCTCACAGAGTTACAATTTTTTTTATGGTGCAGAATTTTAAGATCTAGCCTCATAGCAACTTTCAAGTACACAACACAGAATTATTAACTCTATGCACCGTTCTGTGCCTTAGGTCCTGAGGACGTACTCGTCTTGTAGCAGGAAGCTTGCTCCCTTTGAGACCAACATCGCCCCCCACCCCGCCTGCCCTTTCCCCCTGCCCTCCTCCCTGCTCCCTCCTCCCCCCGGGGGGCCTGGAAACCGCCTTTCCAGTCTCTCTCTGAATTCAGAGTTTCTTAGACTCCACATGGGAGCAGGATCAGATAGAATTCATCTTCTCTGTCTGACTTATTTCACTTAGAATAACCCCCTCAAAGCCCACCCATGTTCTTACCCATGTTAGCAAGGCAGGATTTCCTCCATCTTGCTAAATACCGCACTCGCAGGTGCTGCCTGGTTTTCCATATGCATGGACTTCCCACCATAAAGGAGGAAGGTTCCACTCTGTTTTGGCCCCGCGGCCCCAACACCCACGGCCTCATCCTCCTTATGGCGTCATCGTATTCGGCTGAGACTGGAGGCCAGGATCCCGTGATGAGAGCCTCAAGGAGCCAAATACAAACTGGGCTGGACCCCCCTCTCCTGCCCCCCAGGGCCCCCCACTGAGTGCAGTTCACCAATGGCCCCTACGCCCTCTGACAGCCAGCACCTTCCTGGAGCCACAGATCCCAAGGCCCTGGTCAGCCACGTCTAGACCAGGATGCCCCGGGGGGGTGCCCCTGCTCACAAGGGTGTCCTGGGTCCTGGCCCACGCCCCCTTGTGGGCTCCCTCGTGCCCAGAAGCTGGACTCGGGCACTTTGGTGCCCGTGTCCCTGTCTGACCGATGACGGCACCACAGACGGAGCTTTGCCGGGGAGCGTGTTGGTAGGTGTGGGGGCTTCCGGAGAGCAACCCAGGGGTCGGTCCAAGAAGTCCCGGCCAGCCTCTCACTAACCTCCTTCCCAGAGCGTGGAGCCCGCTAAGCCCCCCAGCCCGTTTCCCACGCCTCCTCCTGCAGCAACCTTCCCGTCACTACCTGGCAAACTCTTCGCCAGGCCCCAAGGCCAGATGGGCACCCGTCCTGTGAAGGCTTGCTGTCCTGCACCATGACCCCTCAGAGCCCTCGGGGCACCACTCTGTGTCTCTGTACAGAGCATGTTGCTGTCACCAGGGAGAGACACCAGCTTGGCGGGCTCACTACCTGTTCCACAAGCTGCAGCGTGTGCCGTGGTCTGAATGCCATCCGGCCCACTGTCCAGCCACTCCTCCTTGAAGGACATTTCTATCGTTCCCATCTGTCGCTGCTGGAACAACACTACAGGCCTCGCCACACCTCTTATGCTTTCGTATCCGTGCCCCCTGGGGAGAAGGAATGCCCCCTCCTCCACAGGGACCACCAAATCGCCCACCAAACGTGATGCACTTACTTATTGTCAAGCCAGGACCCTTTCAACACATCCTGCCAACACCTGTTACTAACCACCTGTCATTTTCACGATGAATATTAATATCTCATGCTTTAACTTAATTTCCCTGAGACTTAGTTCCCTCTCGTATCCTTGTGGGCTGTTTCCACATCCGTTTGCACTTCCTTTCCTATCAATCGCCCATGTAAAAACTGGGTTGTCTTTTTCAATTGATTTCTAGAAGCTCTTTATATATGTATAGGTACTAGGTCTTAGCTGTCTGGTAAACAATCAGCTGTCCTATTTGGTTCATTCCTAGATATTTTACTGTTTGTGGCCGCTATGCATAGGGCACCTCCTACGTGAATTTATGTTTGAACATTGCTGTGATCCACGTAGATTGTTGATTCTGTATCCAGGCTTTGCCCCATTACCACCACAAAAATCTCATTGGTTCTAATTATTTGTATTGATTTTCATGGATTTTCTAGGTAGACAGTCACATATCTGCAAGTAACTGACAGTTTTGACCTTTCCTTTTCAATACATGTCCTTTTTTTTCTTGTTGTGTTTTTTTGGGTTTTTTTAGTCTTACTACACCGACTAGTACCAGTCTCGAATGTGAGCATCCCTGGTTCCTTCCTGACATTAAGAAGGACACGTCTGGGGCGCCTGGGTGGCTCAGTCGGTTGAGCGTCCGGCTTCACCTCAGGTCATGATCTCGTGGTTCATGGGTTCAAGCCCCAAGTCGGGCTCTGTGCTGATAGCTCAGAGCCTGGAGCCTGCTTTGGATTCTGTGTCTCCCTCTCTCTCTCTCTGGCCCTCTCCTCCTCTCTCTCTCTCAAAAATAAATAAATAAACTTTAAAAATGGTTTTTAAAAAAAGGACGCATCCGATGTTTCGCCACTAGGACACACGTGAAGTAGGTGTCTGGGGGCCGCCAGTCTGTGCACCCCCTGGGCCCGTCCTGCTCCGCTTATGTGGCAAACCTGGGGCTGCTCATTCCCTCTCCTCTGTCCCGTGTTTCTCCTCTGGAACATTGATTCCCAGCCTGTCCAGCAGCTACGAGTGGGTCCTTGAGACGAGTCTGGCCAAGAGTCACAGGGAGAAGCCCTGGAAGAGAGAGATTTCCTGAAGAAAAGGTGGAGTCCTAGGGTGCCTGGGTGGCCTAGTGAGTTAAGCATCTGACTCTTGATTTCTGCTCAGGTCATGATCTCATGGTCTAGAGTTTGAACCCTGCGTCTGACTCTGCACTGACAGTGCAGACTCCGCTTGGGATCTTGTGTCTCCCTCTCTCTCTGCCCCTCCCCTACCAGCACTGTCTCTGTCTCTCTCAAAATAAACAAATAAACTTGGAAAAAAAAAAAAGGGTGAAATCCCAAGAAGAAACTACCTCTGCCCTTCCTTACCCCTGCTTTCACGCGGGTGAAATGCTCCAAGATGAGCAGACGGGCAAGTTCAAGGAAGGAGGTCATGAAGCAGGTCCCCTCATGACATCCCTGGGTCACTGCCCCAGCCACTGGCTGTGTTCTTCAACGGGATGCCAGTCGGTGCGCCACAAGAGGAGATGCAGGAGAGGCTCGGGAAACAAAGGTGATTGTACCTCTAGGGCCCAGAGACGGGGAGGCACCAGGTGGTCAGGTGGGGGGAGCCCAGGCCGGAGTCTTCTCTGGGATTTCCACAGGGCACAGGTTAGCACTCACAGGGCAGGCTAATCAGCTCAAAATTGGCTACCTTGAATAATTCCAGCAGGTTCGAAACTCCGGGTTGTCCCCAGCTGCCTGGTACCTGGCCCCGGGCTGATGAGGTTCAGGCACTGCCTCCTTGGTCCACACAGGCTGGCTCTGGGCTGGCCGGCAGGCACATCAAAGGCAGGACTCCACTGGGACCTGCACCTGCCCTGAGAACCGCTGGCCCAGGGAGGCCAGCCTCCCAAGCCAGAAAGAGTTTGTAAGATGCCAGAACATCGTAAATCACAGAAAATGAAAAGTGTGCTCAATACAACCACACACGTGGTTAAGCCGCTTCTTGTCGGTCAGGCCCCTGCCATCTGCTACCTTCTCAGACCGAGTCCTGGTGGGTCAAGGTGGCCCTGGACGAGCACCATTATTTAGGGAACTTCCGTCTTTGTCTACGATCTGGCAGAAAGTACTCGCAAACCCGAAAGGCCTGCGGTCCTACTTGAGAGGTGGAATCTAAGTGACTTTCCAACCTCATCTGCGGAGACCATCCTATTCAGATTCCCCACCACAACTCCGAACACAGACCCCGTTTTATTGATCAAAGCCTGTCTGTCTTTTCGATTTCATTACCTCTGTTTCCATCATTTCTTATTTCTTCCTTCTACACTTTCCGTGTTTCCTTTGCTATCTGTTACTAGTGTATTGAGTTGCACGCTTAGTGAATTTTATTTCCATCTTTTGTATTTCCTGGAAATGCATCTAAGGCTACACACTGTTGGGTCTGTGCTGCGGTTTGGGGCCCTGTCAACACTCACCAGCGCTTACCTACCCGTGCTGGGCAGGGGGCTGGTGTAGGAGGGGTGCTGCCCACTAGGGGACCCCCTCAGTCACACTGGGCACCAGACACCTCACACGCCCTCCCCATTGCCGAGCACAAATGCAGCCCGTGTGAGCTGATGGAGATGGTGCTTTTAGCGGTACGGACTCGAAAATGATTGTGATCTCCATCTTCATTACCCCTTGAACCCAAAATTACACAGAAAGTTTGTTTGTGGGACGCCTGGGGGGCTCAGTTGGTTGAGCGTCCGACTTCAGCTCAGGTCATGATCTCCCAGTCTGTGAGTTCGAGCCCTGCGTAGGGCTCTGTGCTGACAGCTCAGAGCCTGGAGCCTGTTTCGGATTCTGTGTCTCCCTCTCTCTGCCCCTCCCCTACTTGTGCTCTCTCTTTCTCAAAAATAAACATTAAAAATTTTTTAAAAAATGGGCAGAAGAGGGGTGCCTGGGTGGCTCAGTCGGTTAAGTGTCTGACTTCAGCTCAGGTCATGATCTCATGGTCTGTGGGTTCGAGCCCCGTGTTGGATTCTGTGATGACAGCTTGGAGCCTGGAGCCTGCTTCGGATCCTGTGTCTCCCTCCCTCCCTGCCTCTCCTCTGCTTGCGCTCTGTCTCTCTCTCTCTCAAAAATAAATAAACACTAAAAAACAATTTAAAATAAAAGAAAGTTTGTAATTTCCAAGTAAAAAGATTCTTTCTTCCACTCTTCAGTCCTTTTAACCCAAGACTGTGGCCAAAATCATTTCAACCTTTGTCGGTTCCCCTTGGGTGTTTCAAAAGGATGAATATTTCCACTTGGGAAAGACAGACAGGTTGATAGATAATCGATAGATAATAAACATTAGATGCAGATTGAGTCAAGCTTGTTAGTGGTTATACATCCCCACTTTCCGTGTGTGTGTTTATGTGATCTTTCGATTTGGGGAGATCTGTTTAATGTGCTCCATTTCTCCTCGTACCTGTAACAACCCTTGATCCGGGTCCTCGGGTCCTCAGAGGCTCCAGGCTGTGGAGTCCTGCTCAGCCTCTCGCTGCGTGTTCCTGGACCTTACAGGGCTGATCCCGCCCCAGCCCCCCGCCCCACTCCCGTCTCTCTGACGGGAGCCCTTGAGACACCGGCCACCTGGTTAATTCGGGCTGGGTAACCAAGAGAACAGTATGCTTCCCAGATACCTCATTGATCATCACTAGTATCTATTTGGTTTCCGTTCCTTGATTGAGAAGTCGATTCTCCAACTGTAGACTAAAATAGCTCTCCTAAAGGAAAGCAAATTCAGGGGCGCATAAGCGGCTCAGTGGGTTGGGGGTCCGACTCGGTTCAGGTCATGATCTCGGTCCATGAGTTTGAGCCCCGCGTCCGGCTCTGTGCTGACAGCTCAGAGTCCAGAGCCTGCTTCAGATTCTGTGTCTCCCTCTCTCTCTGCCCCTCCCCCGTTCACACTCTGTCTCTCTCAAATATAAACATTTTAAAAAATTAAAAGGGAAAGCAAATCCATGTAAAAAAGACACCATGAATGCACCATATTGGGACCACAGCCACAGAGCGCTCTGCAAAAACTGTGATGTCACTGTTTTATCTCGTCCTGACTGTCCCCTGGCATAGATGGGGCCACTGAAGAACAAGGTCCCTTCCACATCTGCTGAGGTCAGAACATCTGTGTCCTCCCCAGACTCCTGTGTTGACTCCCCAGTGCCCTATGGGATGGCATTCACAGGTGGAGTCCTTGTGAAAGAGACCCCAGAGAGCCCCCTCACCCCTCCGGCTGAGAGGGGACACAGGAGGACATCTGTGAGGCAGAGGCAGGCCCTCAGCAGATACCTCGCGGAATCTGCAGCCGGGATCCTGGACCTTCCAGCCCCTGGAACCATGAGAAATAGATTGCTGCTGTTTACAAGGCACCCAGTCTGTGGTATTTTGCTGTAGCCACCGACACAGACTAAAACGACATCCTTCTAAACACACGGAGCCCAGAATTTAGGCCAAAGCAAGCAGCCTCTGGTGCTCAGGTGACACCCACTCAGCATCAGGGATGAGAGACCCAAGGCAAAGCCGGGGACGGGGGGTGCTGAGAGAGGCCAAGGTGGGAAGGGACGGAGTCCAGCAGGGTCCTCGCTGACAAGCAGCTGACTGCACAGTTTGTCAGCTCCATGGAGCTTGGGTTAGAGGTTACTACAAACAACTGCACCGGGGACATGCCACAGCCCAGGGAGAACCAGAGGAACACCCGCCCACCCGCAGCAGGGGCCACACATTCTCTCCTTCGGTCACCGAACATGGGACTCTGAGACCTCCCAGGCTGCTCCATGACCTGTCGTCCCCGCAAAGCTGAGCAGGGGACATTCATACCTCACCTCAAGCCAGAGATGATTCTCAGAGCCACGGTGGACAGACAGACGAGGGTTCCCCAAGGCAGGGACCCAGCCACACAGTGGGGAAGCAAGGAGGCTCTGGTGGCCAGGTGAGGGCAGAGAGCCTTTGGGAGGGGACCGCCACATCTCAGCCCACAAGATCCCAGCCCACGAGATCCAGCCGTTGCCTGCTCCATTCTGCTGGGACCTTGTAGTGAAGGCCACCAAGAGCCCGGCTGGAAGAGGAGCATGGCCTCGGGAGGACAAGGGACCTGCCTGCCAGGTCTCTCTCGCCGCCCCACCACTCACCCCAGCAAGGAGCCACCAGCCGGCATCCCAGAGACCACCCTGGGACACGGCCAGCCACTCCCCATCTGGGAAACAGGTATGAGGACCTGTCAGCCCCAAGAGGCAGGACTCTCTCTGAATACCCCGAAATAAAACAGGATGCCCCACAAGCAGGATGACTGTTTACTCAGAGAAAGCACACAGCACAGACAGAGCTCAGCCAGCACTGGGGCTCACAGGACCCCAGCTCAGAGGGCCTGGCTCGCAGGGGCCTAGGAAGGAGGCCTGCACCCACCGCAGCCCAGTCTCTGGTTGTGGGCGCAGACAGGGGGTCTCAGGCAGTGCACGGCCCCTGGGGGACTCCGGCCTGACCCTCAGTCTCAGGATTTCTGGCCACAGCATGAGCATGGGCTCTCGGCCAGGAGGGCTCAGACACAGGGCACCAGGCAATACAAACACCCAGCTAACAATCTACCCCACCCAGTGCAGGTGGGGGTGGGCAGGCCAGGACAGAGGACCCACAGCAGTGACAGAATAGGGTGAAGCCCGGACAGGGGGTGGGTAGGTCAGGAGGTGGAATCAGGGCCAGGGGTGGGGTCAGAGCGGGGGGGGGGGGTGAGGGCAGGGGGTGGGGTCAGGACAGGGGGTGGGTCAGCGCAGGGGTTGAGCTCAGGTTGGGAGGTGGGGTCCGAGCCAGGCTGGGGCTGAGATCAGGGCAGGGTGCCTGGGCAGGGGTCAGGAGGGCCCGGAAACCCTGGAGGCCCCAGCCCAGCGCGGGCGGAGGGCGCAGCAGCAGCCAATCGTTCCCTGCACAGCTCCGGCCTCGGTGCGCCTTCTTCCCAGGCCCAGGAGAGGACAAGCCCGGGTGAGCCACATGAGGCTCTCAGGTAGCCAGACGGGATGGGGGTGCGGGGGGCCGCCGCAGCCTCCGCCGGCTCTCCGGCCCCCCCGCCCGGCCTCCCCCCCCCCCTCAGGACGCCCTCACAGCAGCTGGCCAGCGCGTTTGCTGCGCCACACCACCAGGCCGGCCATGGCCACGGTCAGCAGGACAGGCACGACGATGAGCGGGATGAGGACCTCGTCTGGAGGGTCCTCCCAGTGTGCCTTGTCCACCGTGCAGTTGGAGAAGAACTGCCTGTGGATGCCAGTGATGAAGCCTTGCGCCAGGGGGTTGGGCCAGTAGCAGCCCACCACGTTGGTCTCCACCTCGGTGCAGTTGGTAAAGCTCTGGTAGTACCTGCGGAGGCAGAGCGGTGACCACCCGGCTCCCTGCGCCCCCTCCTGCCAGCCTTAACCCTGGAGGGCAGGGGAAGGGGGCACGGTCCCAGGGGGCCAGGGGGAGGAGGGCAGGGGAAGGGGGCGCGTCCCAGGGGGCCAGGGGGAGGAGGGCAGGGGAAAGGGGCACAGTCCTAGGGGGCCAGGGGGAGGAGGTGTGTCTGGACAGCAGAGACAGGAGCGCCCTCCGGGCCCTGTCGGACCTGCTGGGACCCAGGCGTCCATTCTTTACCTTCTTGCCCAGAGGCAAGGGTGAGGGGACCCTGCTCTGCCGCAAACCTTTCTGCCCCGGGGCTCAGCCCCGCTCTCCCCGAGCCTCACCACCTCCCCCAGGTGTACAGCTGTGCTCTACTTGGCCTGGCAGGATGCCCCCACGCCAGTGATGATGACCTCTGCACAAACCCCAGCATCCTCCAGCCCAACCCCGAACTTGGCATCTCAACGAAGAGCAGCCAGAGCAAGGAAGCCCCGAGGCTGAGTCCCGCCCACACCTCAGGTGGTGACCTGCTCCCCATGAGGCCGAGAGCCCCCAGAGCCTTCCCAGGTCTGCCCAGAGGACACAGGCCTGCCCCTTCTCCAAGGCAGACGCTGCACGACTGGCAGGGCCCTCATCATCTGGACACTCTCTGGGCCCCAGGGGAGGGTCTCTCTGAGGCCAAGCGCCAGCCGCCTCATTTGCCAGGTCAGGAGGAGACAGCCCCCTCGGACAGGACAGGCTGGAGCCGCCTCCCCCCACAGGCCTCCCTGTCCCTCATCAGCAAACCACCCAGGGAAAGCCTCATCTGTCCAGCAGCAGGTGGGCTCTGGACGGTCCTAACAGCCGACAGGGTGCAGCCACCAGGACCCGCCTGGCCCTGGACACGAGTGGCCTCTGGAGGTGAGGCCTCGACTGCCACCCACCATCCAAGACGCTCTGGAGAGAAGGCCAGATGGACACCTGCTGGGGTGCACCCGCTCTGTCCACTGCCCGTGCTGCCCCCTGGCTGAGCCCCACACACAGGGCGGGAGCTGGAGGGCGAGCGCAGGCTGGGGTGAGGCCGGCCTGAGGCTCTGCGCCCCATCCCCTGCTTCCCCGCACTGTCCTGAGGAACGTGGCCTGGCCTGAGCCACCAACAGGAAGGAACTGCTTCCCACAAGGAGTTTCCTACACAGACGCCATCTGCCCAACGGGGACAGGAGATGGGGGCAGCAGACCCACTTGGCCAGGCCCTCCCGGCGCCCGCCCCTCCTGCCAGCACCAGGTTAAGGCCTACGAGGAAGAGCCCACGCAGCCTAAAGAGAGCCGGAAGTGAAGGGGACGGCCTAAATCACGTCCAGAGCCTGGGATGTGTCCAGGACAGGTCCGCGGGAAGCCCAGGACCCCCAGACCATCCCCTGCATGTCCAGGTTCAGCGACCTGCCGCCCGGGAGGCATCTGACCTGACACCCGGCCAAGGCCTTTGCCTGGAGCAGCCCCCGTCCCTGGGTCTGCCAGGAGCCCTGTGTTCTGACTCCCTTGCCTCCCAGAAGGCCACCACCACCCTCCCCAGGCTCCGGGGGAAAGGCGGGGGGGTTGCTGAGACGAGGTAGGGACACAGGCAGTGGAGCCCGACCCCACACCCCCAGAGGGCAGCTGGGAACAGTGCACCAGACAGGCTTCCTCCAGCCACATTTCTTATGTCCCTGAGCCTCAGTTTCTCCTCTATAAGTGGGGCTCCTAGGACGTACCCAGTAGGGTAGCCGAGGGGCCACACGTGCAGGTGCACGCAGAGCTGAGCACAGGACCCATCTCTATGGATCGACTCACAAGGGCCATGTGCAAAATGCCCCGCCTGCTGCCTCTCAACACTGCCAGTCGGCTGGGTACACGACGAGGGCTGCAGACAACACGGCTCCGGGCCTCCTGCCATCCCCACAGCCCCAAGCCCTGTTAACTCACCAGTCCTGGCTCAGGCTGGACACAGAACTGGGGGGGTTGTTCACAAGGAAGGAGGTGTTTGCTCCATATCTTTCGTCCTCGTGTCCCCTCGTCACCCAGGGCCTCCCCGGTCCCCCCCTGCTGCGGCTCCCAGAGCCCTCCCTCCCCCTCCCGGGGTGCAGCTGTAGCCCAGACGGCAGAGGGGTGCACACAGCCCAGAAGCCCCCCACAGATGCCCTCCCCCACCAGGCAGACGCGTTCCCTGCTTGGCTCCTTGCTGCCTATGCTTTTGCTCAGAGGCAGCAGAGAAGGGCATCTGGAAACCTCAATAGCAGCCACCCCTTGACGGGGTGGACGGGGACGCGGTGGCGGGAGTCTCCATCCTCCACGAGCTGGTTGCAGGGCAGGGACAGAGCAGTGACCTCAGACATGGAAGGCCCTGGTGCAGGCCGCCCTCCACCCCTCATGCTCGCTGCCCCTGGGACCCCCTGGCCCCTCGGGGGCTCCCCCTCTCTCTCCCACTCTGCACTCATCTGTGGGGGGAGGGGGCACAGCCACCTTTGTGCCTAAGCAAAGGTGCCCAGGAAACACGAGGTAGGAGCTCTGCCTGTCTGACGGTGTCTTCGTGAGGACAGATTGGCTGGGAAGTGTATTCTAGAATTCCGAAGCCCCGGCCCGCCATCTCCTGGTTTCCAGGGCTGCATGGGGCCTGATTCCTCACCCATGTGTCCAGCCCGCTCTTGTCTGTCTGCACACGTGGCCCTACCCCTTCGTGGCCCGCTCCTTGGTCCACGCCCTTGGTGCCCAGAGAGCCCTTGGGGTCTGTAGACCCACATCCCCACCTGGCAGTGTCCCTGAGTTCCTTCTGTGTCTCCTTGCTCTCTTTCTAGAACTCCTGCCCCCAGGGTACCAGGCCTGGTGGCTGGCCCCTGACCGCCCCCTGCTTCCTGGGAGACTTCCTCCCACATTCAGCTTCGGCACCCTGCTTCACTCCCAGTGGCTCTTTCTGTGTCTGGAGCACTTCCTCTCTTGCTTGTCACTCTGTCTTTGAGGCACTGGTATGGCCTTGGGGTACCCCTCTTGCTGTACTAGGGTCTAGGGTTCCTGTCCCACGGGAGGTTCCCAACCAGGAGGGGCCACGGCAGGTGGGCGCTCGGGCCCCGGAAAGGGTTGCCTGGAAACTTCCCGGGCTCCACTGGGCCCTCCGAGGAGACCCCCGCTCCCCTACGTGTCAGAAAAGAAGGCTCACCCAAGGGGTCACCTCCTGGGTCCAGCAGGGCACCAGCCACTCTCCCCAGGTTCCCGGCTCAGTCCCAGCAGCCCGGAGGACAAGCCTCGGTGAGGGGCTCTGGACCCCCAGCGGCTCCCCAGACGGCCCTCGGGTGCCGTGCTGCCCACTCAGGGCTCTGGAGGTCAGCCCCCCTTTTGGCGTGGGGCCGGGCTTGGCAGGTATGGGAAGTCGGCTCCCGCTGGCTCTCCGACTCCAGATGGCCCCCGGCCCTGTCCTCTGGCCCCGGGGCTGGACGTTTCCTTGACCTCCTCGTCGAGGCCTTAGCAGTGACATCTCACCCTCCCTGACCCTCCTCATGTGTCCACTCCAAGCCTGACGTCCGAGCTTCCTTCTCCAGAAGCTTCCTCAGGGCTCCCAGGACAAGAAGGAGCCTGGGATCGTGCTTTGCATCAAACATCAAGACACGCTGGCTTTTACCTCCTAGCAGACGGTCAGCGATGGGCCGGCCACCCTGCCTGCACCCTCCCACTTCAGCTTCCCGCTCTGCTGGCGGCCACCACGGTCTCGTGCTGTCTCTGCCCCATGCCTGCCGGGGGCCCCCGCCCTCCCCAGGAGCCCTGGGTCTGCTCAGCTGCATCAGCCCGTATTCCTCCAAACCATCCCCCCGCTCTCCATCCCCAACGGCTGTTCTAGGGGCTTCCATGCTCTGGCAGCAAGGTCCACACCCACACCCCCTGCACGGACCGGCACAGTCGGTGTGAGGGAACTGTTCCCGAACCAAACAGAATGAAGTTTCTGCACCTGTTAGGAACGGGCAGGGGTGGACAGGGGAGGGCGGCAGGGTCAAGACCACTGCCAGGAGGGCAGGGGAGGGTGACAGGGGCAGGGCCGAGGCCGGGAGGGCAGAGGAGGGCAGGGGTGGGTACAGAAGGGTGGCACGTGCAGGGCTGCAGCCAGGAGGGCCAGGAGGCAGCAGGGGCGGCACCGGGACACTCACACAATGAACTCGGACAGGTGGCACCACTTCCAGACGTCCACCGTGTGCATCATGTCGGCGAAAGCCTGCCCGCACTGGGGTAGCTTCTCCAGCATACGCGTCTCGTTGCAGCCCCCCACTCGGGGACACCCACCTAGAGAGGGGACAGTGTGGTCCTTCCACTGCTAGGAATGGTTTGCAAGGTGACCCTGGGGCCCTCCTGTGACATCCCCCCCATACCCCGCCCTGCAGGCAGCTGGGTCTTCCTCCCTCACCTGGCCTCCCGTGTGGCCCAAGGAGGTAGAAGCCAGTGCAAAAAGGGCCCCCCATGGGTGTCACCAAGACAGGACCTCCCATGGCTGTGACCTCCCACAGGGTGGGGAGACAAGTCAAGGGAGGGCAGGGGATGCACCTCCTGGGGGTCCAGGAGGCCAAGAACAGACAGGGGTGTGATGGGGGTGGGGAGTGGGTCCCACCAATCAGAGATGGCAGAGAGGCCCCACTGCAGCTCGAGGGTCGAGAGTGCCCAGAGCATGTCCCCAGAAAGATCCGCAGGGTCTGCTGACCATCCAAGACCGTGAGGGCATCGGCAGGGGCCCTGCACATGTGAACCAGTGCCCTGGATTGCAGGAGGCCCAGGGCCAACGTGACACAGGGACTCATGTTCCAAAAGCTGAGGCCAGATCTTTGGCCGCCCCCCCCCCAGGCTCCCCCAGGATTCCCAGCATCCCCCCCCCCCCCACCTCTGCCCCCATATCCGATCCCTCCACCTCTACCTTCCCCCAGCTCATCTCCCCACCTACAGCGCCCACCTGTCTCCTTCAGGACCAGCCACCCTCCCTCCCCAGGCACCCTTCCAAGTGTCAGGCCCCCCTCATAAACTTCCATCCCATGACCCCTGCAGCGTGTGTTCTGGGGTGTGTGCATACGTGTGCACGTGTATGTGTGCACACAGCCCTGCCACCTGTGTCCGGGTATCTGTGAGTGTATGTGTACATACGTGTTTGTGTATGTGTGTGCTTGGACGGCCCTGTCGTGTGTATCCTGGCACAGGGTACTGTGTTGCAGGAGAAACCACGGGGAAGGAAACAGGAGAAAGGCCCACACCCAGAACCGGGCAGACCCACGCTCACACCCAGCATCACTGGTCACCAGCTCACCTCAGTTTCCCCATCTGTAAAGTGAGGGAAACAGGCTGTGCTGCACAAGGGGGCTGTGCTGACAGGCGTTAGTCATGTGCCCACAGAGGCTCCCGTCTTCACCATGTCATTACTGTAGGTGTTTGATAATTGCCGGCTGCTCCCTCACTCCCCTAACCACCAGCGCCTCATTGGTATTCCGAAAAGACTTTTCGAGAGAACGAATGAATGAATGAATGATCAGGTCCTGAGGGCAGCAGCGCAAAGTTATGGTCACGTGTTCTACCGAGTGCTGCTCCCTCTAAGCGCAGGAAGTGCAGAAGAAATGTCTGTTACCAGGAAAGGCAGGTTCAGAACCACTCTGATTCTGCCCTGCAGGCCAGGTAGTCCCCATGGGAGGCCACAGTCCTCCTGATGTTCCCACCACACAGACCCAGAAGCCCTTGCTGGCTCAGGAGGGGCTGTGTGTCATACAGAGGGTGGGCCCGTGACCACAAGGGCACTTCTGGGGGGACAAAGGAAGGTAAGAGTGAAGAGGCCAAGGCAATGAGAAGTTTTTCTTAAAAATTAAGTCCAAAAGGAGACAGATGAAAAGAGAAGAGAAAAAGCACTGATGGTAAAAATGATAGATTTAAACCAAACCACATCAATAGTCAGATTTAGAGTCGATGGTCTAGCCACTCCAATGAAGAAACAAAGATTGTTAAATGAGATCAATAAACAAGCCCCGACCATAGCTGTTCACAAGCATCCTACTTTAAATAAAAAGACTCAAATACATTCAAAGGAAAAGGATGGGAGAAGACATATGCTGCTACTAATCCAAAGAAAGGTGGGGTGGTTATATGAGTATTGAACGAAGTGTCTTTCAGAGCAAAGAATATCACCAGAGATAAGGAGGGCCTTTCATAATGATAAATGGTTCGATTCACCAAAAAGACACAGCAATGCTAAACATGTATGCACCTAATAACAGCATCAAAACACAGGAGGCAAAAATGGACACAACTGCAAGGGGAAAAATGAGAAATCCACAATTATAGCTGGGAATTTGAAACTCCTCTCTCAATAATTTACAGAACAAATGAATAGACCAAAAAATCAGTAAGAACAGTGGGAAAGTGCCTAGTATAGATAGGAGGCCATGAAGTCAGAAGGCACTGTGCTTAGGGGGTGGGCGTCCGTGGTTATTAGGGGTGAAAGAGAGGCAGTGTGGTTGGAAAGGTGGCTCCCAAGCCAGACTGGAGTGCAGGCCTCCCAGGGCAGTTTTCTTTTTATTTTAATGTTTATTTATTTTGAGAGAGAGAAAGAGAGAGAACACACAGGTGCAAGTGAAGGAGGGGCAGAGGGAGAGAGGGAGAATCCCAGGCAGGCTCCACGCTGTCAGCACAGAGCCTGATGCAGGGCTCGATCTCACAAACTGTGAGATCATGACCTGAGCAGAAATCAAGAGTTGGACACTTAACCAACTGAGCCGCCTAGACACCCCAAGTTTTCAACCCCAGTGCTCTCCCCCTGAACCCAACCTCAGAGACTTTGCATCACAGGGTCCCAGGCAAGCAGCAGCCAAGACCCAGGCTTACGTGCCTTCAAGAGGAGCCTCGCCATCTCCACAGAGTGCCCTGTCCTGTCAGGTCCCCCTCTCAGAGGCACTTAAAGACAGGGTCACCACACGGGGAAGGGCACCCACCTGCCCAGTAACACGATGGGGAGTCCAGCCCAAGCCACCTACCTGCAGAGCTGCCCCCAGGGGCGTATCACACCAGCCTGGACTTGACACCCTCATGCCAACCCCATCCTTGGTTTGCCTGAGGAACAGCATCATGCCTCCTGCCCCCATCCCCCCAGTTTAAAGACCCAAAGGAGGGGCACCTGGGTGGGCCCAGTCAGTTAATCATCTGGCTTCGACTCAGGTCATGATCTCATGGTTCGTGAGTTCGAGCCCCATGACAGGCTCTGTGCTGACAGCTCAGAGCCTGGAGCCTGCTTTAGATTCTTTGTCTCTCTCTCTCTCTCTCTCTCTCTCTCTCTCTCTCTCTCAAAAATAAATAAACATAAAAAAACAATATGCTAAATATCTCTATGTAAAAAAAAAAAAAAAAAAACGGCAAAAAAAAAGTTTCCCCCCCCCAAAAGTGCAGCTGAAATGAGCCAGGGTGTGCAGGGCGGGCCTCCCCCCACCCTGCCCAGCTGCACTCGCCCAGGCTTCTGGCAGGAAGGCAGCCCCGGGTCCAGGGCCATGTGGGCCAGGTGTTAGTGACTCTGGGGAGTGCAGGCCCCCAGGGGCCATGCGGCAGGGACAATGATGAAGCCAGCCTGTGTTCCTGTCTCCCATTGCCACCCTATTCCAAAGGCACCTTTCTCTGCAGCTCCCCAGTGGGCGTCCCACCGTGGGTGCTGGAAGCCCACCAGCATTCCCCACACCCGGCGCTTGGAGCCATCCCTGGGCCTGGCCTATTCCCTCATGGGATCATCTCAGCATCCCATCCGAGTCTCCCACACGGGTCCATGCTGTCACCTCCTGCCGGCCACTGCCACACCTCCCAGCAAGAGTTTGCCTGGACTGGACCCCGACACCGGGACCTGCTCCTCTGGACCCCCTTGTCCCCAAGACCTGGACCTAGAGCCCCTAAGCCTGGAGCCCCTGGACCCCCCAGCATGCCCTAACCACCTGCTATCAAACCACTAAGACCCAGCTCAGCGCTTCCTCCCTCTTGTTCTCCTCTTCCCCCTGCCCTTGGGCCCCCTTTCTTCCCTCCCTCCTCCTACTCCTTCCTGGACCAGAGTCTCCATACCCCACAGCAGCAGGAGCTTGGGCAGGGCTGGTCGGAAACGTGCGGTTAAGGACCGCAGGCGCGCTGTGCAGATGCCAGGACAGCACCACCCCTGGGCCTGTGCGAGGCGGGCACCGCGGGACACCTGCCGGACCAGCCAGAAGTGTCCTGGGTGAGGGAGGGGGCGCTCTGGCATCATTTCTGGTGCACAACCTGGGCTCCCGGAGAAACCCAACAGCCCAGCCAGGGTTATAACAGAAGGTAGAGGCGCAGCCTCCTGCCAGGGAGCCGCCGGCTGCATCAGTGGCGGGCTTGGGAATGCGAATGAAACACAAAACTGTTTCCAATGGTCCATCGGGGAAACAAAGAGAAGACAGGTCTGTGCTCCTTCTGTCTCAGGGTCTCCCGGGCTCCAGGAGACGAGAAGCAGCCTAAAGGACGCGTTTCCCGGAGGAAGGCCTTTTACGCCACTTGGAAATGAAATATGGGAGCCCTCCGTGCTCCCTAGGTGCCCATAGCTTCTGGAAGGTTCTGCCCCTGCCCCTGCAGTCTGGGCAGGGCCCTCCTCATCCCAAGCCTCGGTTTCATATCTACAAAACGAGGAGTGGACTCGGGAGACCTGCAAGGCACCTCTCGGTCACCATGTCTGCACGGTCACTGTGTCACTGGGGTACCTGGGCCCAGCTGAGTCCTTACAAGTCAGAGTGACAGGAGAGGACGGGGCATGAGGACACCATGACTCTTACCACCGGCAAATATTCGGTGCTATGTTCACACCGTCTGGGGGTGCCGTGAGCCCCTGGAGCCACGGCCGCTGCCCATCTCCGCTTCCCACGGCACGTGAGCCAGGCGCTGCCGAGTGCTTTCCCCAGTCTACGCCCAAGCCCCCCTACGCAAGCACGGGGTATGGGGACTAAACCGACAGACTCCAACTGAAGGTCACAATAGTCCTTCCCAGGTTCTTCTTTCTGTATCCACACTGCACCGGGGAAAACTGAGGCGGTAAGTGCCTTACGATCTTGAGGTTAAGCAGCTGCAGAGAGGCCCTGGGATTCGCACTCGGACCAAAGAGCTCAATCGGGGACTGGGCGCAGGGGCGAGCCCCAGCCAAGTGGGCCCAGCTGGGCGTCACCACCACCACAGTAGCTGCCGTGTCTGAATGGAGTTCTGGAATTTGCCCAAGAAACCCAAATTCACCTTCCTCGCCCGGCCCTTCATGGCCAGTGCCGGATGGGCCTCCGTCGGCAAGAACCGGCCCCCCAGCTGGACCTGCTCCCTGAATGGCCAGGCTCCTACTCCATGGAGATGTCGCAGCCCTGGGACCCTTCTTCCCGATGCAGCACCATCCAGAGCTCAGCCCCACCTCTGACACACGTCATGTGACCATGAGCGGACCTCTCACCAGCCCAGCAGCCACTTCCCAAGACCCTGGCTCTGGCGGGACCAGTGCTGGGCTGGGTCTGCAGGGAGGCTGGCCTGGCCCCACCCTGGCGGGGGAGGGAGGCCCTGGACCCACCCCGGGCGGGCCTGGTGGCCCTCCAGACACGAGCCCCGTGTTGGTAACACGGATGTGTGTAGGGTCTGGGTCTGGTCCTTCGTGATCCCATGCTGAAAGCAGGTCCTGGGAATGAAGCAAGGGTTCCCTTTCCTGGAGGAGCCAAAGCTCCAGTCCAGGGGGCTCGCTTTTAGGCTTCTTGCAACCCCAAGTCAGCGTGCTCCCGATGTCCCGAAGCCGCCACACACCAGGCTCTTGCCTTCGGCCAGAAATCCACCTGACCCCAGGCTCTCACCCTGCGAGGTGAGGCGAAGCCACAGTCCCTCCACCCAGACATCTTGGGGGGGGGGGGGGCAGCCCAGAGACTGGGAAGCCGAGGGGCTCACCGGTCCTTTCTCACAGCTGCAGCCAGTTCCAAACCAGCAAAGCCGACGACGACTCCACACAGGCTCAACTTGGCGTCTCACAGCCAGGGCGATGCGCCAGAGAGGGCAAAGCTGATGCCCCAAAGGACCCAGGGGACAGTGGCCCCTCAGAGGGGCCCTGGGCCCCTGGCCCCAGGGTCAGGCTGCCCACCTCACCTCAGCAGCCTGCCCGGCAAACCTCTCTGCAAGCAAGCCCTCCCCAAAAGCACACACACCCTCTTACTTGATCTTGGATCATCTCTCTAGTAAAATTTTCCTAAGCCAGCTTTTCATTCAATCCATTCCTGATTCGTAAACAATGTATCCTCCCTGGAGCCCCATTTTCTTGCTGGAGAAGGGATCTCGAGGGAAGCCTCAGAGAGCCGCCCCCTTCCCTGTCCCGCGCACACACTGAAGGGCTGTCCTCCGGGGAAGGGACGAGCCCTACAGGGTCTGGATTCCTCTCACCCACGCCCTGAGAGTGGTGTGCACGCGAAAGCCCCAGGACGGGGAGCTCACTACCCAACAGGGAAGCGGCAGCCGACCGCCTCTGCTCGCTCGGTGTCGCGACGGCAGGCCGTCCCCAGCCCTCTGGCGGCGATTCCGGGGACATCGCAGCTGCGAGGAGCCGACCGGGCAGATCCTGCAGGACCCCCCGCGCCTCCCTTCCCAGCGCCGGTCGGTCGCCTTCGGCTCCTCCGGGGAGAGCGGACAGGACCCTCCCGCGGAGGCTGGGGACGGCGCCGGAGTCTCCCCTCGCCCCTCCGGAGCCGGGCGCGCCGGGCAGGCCGGGATCCGTGCAGCGCAAAGGCGCGGCCAGGCGCGGGTGCTGGAAGTCGAAGCCCGCGGGTCCCCGTGGCCCCGGAGGGGGTCGGGGCGTCCCGGAGCCGGACCCCGCGTCCCCTTACCGCACAGCAGCTGCAGAAGCAGCGGCAGCAGAAACCGCGGGCGCCACCGCTCTCGCGTCTCCATGGCCGATGGCTGTGGCGCGCGGTCGGCTCGGTCCCGGCTGGGTGCGTGGGGGGCGCCCGGGGACGCGGTCGAGGGTGGGGCCGCCGAAAGCCCGCCCCTAGCTGCGCCCTCCCCCTCGGGGACGCGCCCACCCCCTGGGGACACTCCTTCCAGAACGCACGCTCGCCCAGGACGCGCGCTACCCCCCTCCAGCACGCCCTCCCTCCAACAGGACTCGCCCCCTATCCCGGACGCACAGCCCCAAGACACTGCCTCGCACCCCGGGTGTGATCCCTGGCCCTCCTGTTCCGGGGGTGCTGCCCGCACGAGCGCGTGGGTTAACAAGCCGGGGGCAGGCGGGGTGATGGGGGGCGGCCTCTGGGAGCGCGCCTGGCAGGGGAAAGGTGTAGGCAGGTGTCGGGCGGGAGTGCTGTGCTCAGAGCCTGTGAGAGGCTCTGCAGGGCTGGGGGCGCGAGGGCGGCTCCAGCCGGAGGAGCTTGCAGGCGGAGGGGCGGGAGCTCAGTGCGCTGGTGCGGGAAGGGGCCACCAGAGTGCAGCGGCTGATCCCCGAGTCCTTGTTGGCCCCAGGCCTCCAGGATCCTTTTCTGGGGGCTTCTCTGTGCCTTTGCACGCCTCTGTGGGGTGGAGAGGCATGGGGACCTGGGCAGGTGCAGCGGGCGTGCCTACACACACACACATACACACACACCTGCCACCGGTGGCTGGAAGCCTATCCTCAGTTCCTGGCCCCCCTCCTGTGACCGCTGGGAGACCTCGAAGGACAAAATGAGGGCCAGGAAAGTGGCTAACCCAGAGGACCTGACGGCAAGGAGTGTGTCATGGGCCTGGAGTGGGGGAGGGGGGCTCATCTGGTTTGGTCACCTCTGTCACCTTCAGCCCCTAGCACAGATCCTGGTCCCAGTGGACACCTAGTCATGTTGTCACAGGTCGCTGTCACTCCTGAGCACCTTGCAAGGAGGGCCCTCCTGTGCCCACAGTCCAGCCCAGGGAGCATGTACTGGTGCAGGGGCTCACAGAGCAGGGCCAGGATGCGGGGGTGCATCCCAGGTCAGGGGTACCGAACCAGTGGGCTCCTCCTCCCCAGACAAGCCTCCTCCTCTCTGAGGGCTAGGGGTGGGGAGTTATAACACCTCATGGGGTCACCCCACGGTCCAGGTGGTGGTGGCAATAACAGCACTCCTGGCCCTGTGAGCAGATTGGACTTTCCTGTGTGAGGAAGCCGCTCAGTAAGGGATCAAAGCTTCCTGTGCCTTTTCTGGCAGAAGCCAGAATTATTTCGACAGAGGCTTAAAGCTAATTAAAATTGATCAGCCTTCCTGCCAGCCTGCTCCCAGAGGCGGTGGGGCAGGCAGGTACCGGAACAGCCCAGAACCTCCCATGACCCAGGCCTTCAGCTCACTCAGAGGGGCTGCGGGCTGGGCTCAGCCACGTGCCTGTCACCCCCTCTCAAACGCCCTGCACCAACCCAGACAAAGCAAGAGGACAGTACAGGTGCCCCCCAACAGCATCCCAGGGGGCTGCGGGCTCACCAGGGCACGTTCCTCCCCAGGAGAGGATCAGCCGGACCCCAGAGACCCCCACACAGGCAGCGGGCTGCGATAGCAGGATGGGCCACGAGAAGAGGGACAGGCCTAACAGCACCCAGAAGCCTGTGCCAGACTGGGAGCTGGGGCTCAGTGTGACGGGACTGGGGCCCGGGCCAGGCAGGGCTGCAGCGGCAGAGGGTACCCGTGCCCGGGGACCCGTATGCCCCACCTTGGACTCAGACGAAGTTGCTCACCTGTCTGGAAGCGCTCCCCTCCCCCATTCTGATGTTCCATCCACCCTGCAAACTCAGGAGCTTGTGCTCCGAAGAATGTCCCTTGTCACCACTAGGGGCAGACCCTGAGAGGCAGGGCCCAGGCTTCTGACCACCGCCTCCCCACCCCCCCCACCCCCGCCCCCGCCCTTCCCCCAGTGCTCCAGCGCCCAACACAGCAGGGGTTTGCTGGAAGGGGGCTTGTGTGAGTGAGAAAGGGTGAGGAGAGGCCCAGAGGCCCTCCCGCCTCCCTTTGACTCCTGTCCTGGCACCCTCGGGGCATGCTGACCCGCCCTGTGCTGAGCTGTTTCCCTGCTGCTGGCTCACTGCTCCTCTCCTGACCAGAGGGGTGGACCAACGGTCATGGGAGCGGCCGCCACCCTACTCGGACCCAGGCTGGCATCAGTGCCTGCTGGGACCCCTGGATCATGGCAGAAGGACATCCTGAGACCCGGAGTCTGGGACGTGAGAGATTGGAGGCTCTCCCTCTGGGCTGCCTAGAGCTGCTTCGCACGGACAAGGCGCGGCTGTGTGGGCATCGCTAGGACCAGAGCTCACCACGTTCCAGCCACGGGGGGTCGGGCTGAGTCGGTGTCTGGGCAACCTCAACGCACCCCGAGCAGGGCGGCCTCCCAGTGCAGCCCGGACCGTGGGAATGGATGCCCACTGGCTGGGTAAGCCGTGTGTAAGGGTCTCCCCTTACCCAGACAGGTGGCTTGAGGTCAGTGCTGGTGACAGCGGGTGCTGGCTGACCCGGGGGCTGTCTGAGGGTGGCGCGTGTTGAGTCCACAAGCAATCAGAGGGGCCACAGCCTGGATGCCTCCAGGGACAGAAGAGAAGCCCCCACCCCACAGGACAGCCCACTCCTAGAGCCAAGCCGACATGGGATCCCTCCGAGGTCTCGGAGGCCAGCTGCAGCCCCCAAGCCTCAGGGCAGAGAGGACAGATCACGCTCAGCACTGATGCTGGTTCCCTCCCAGAGCTCACAAGCTGCGCCTCCCCCAGGGCCGTCTCCTCGCCACAGAGAGGATCTGCCCCTGCCCCTGGGCCAGCTTATCCCCAGGCCTAGACCCCGCTTCTCTCCTCCTGCCCGTGCACAGAGACACTCGGAGTTGTTTCTGCCGAGCCGCCGGACCACCCTGACCCCCCCACCGCCCACTTGCTGGGACACCCTCCACCGTGGATACTCCTGCCTGCCTGGTGCCTCTCCTCTCCTGTCCCTGCGTGGGCACCACGGCCCCGTCCAGGGCCGTCAGTGGGCATCTGAGCAGGAGCACCGCTCTCGTTCTTGCCTGCCTCAGCTCCAGAAGGTGCATCCCTGCAGCGCAGCCAGCCCTCCCCGGTCCCTCCCCAGTCCCCTGTTACTCCTGCCCTCTAGGAGGACAATGCCACGCTTGGGTGAGTTTCATGCCTCCCCAGTTGCCCACGGCTCAGCCCGCACACCTTTGAGAACAGATCCAATCAGCTCTTAGAGGGACCCACCCCGAGCTCCCAAAACTCCCTCTGGAAACGACTTGCTCACTCCTCCTTCGAGAGGCTTGAACTAATCTCATCCACATCCTGGTGTCCACTTCTCTGTTAGACGCCCCCCCAGGCCCGGCCCCCTCCCCACATGGTGTCCAGATCAGCAGCTCTGCTCCAGGTTTTAGAGCAAAGGCGGGGGGGGGGGGGGCGGGGGGGAGACGTACATCCAGCCAAGCTCCATTGTCCTCTAAGCACAAGACCCTCACAGTTTCCATCTGAACCTGGAGAAAAGAACCACCCTGCCTCCTTCCTGGATTACAGGTGAGGATGAAGGCCAAGGGAGCCCCTCCATGATGAGACACATGGGCACAGGGGAGTGGAGGGGGAGGAGGGGGAGGAGAGGGGGGAGGAGGAGAAGGGGGGGGAGAGGAGAAGGGGGAGGGAGAAGGAGGGGGAAGAGGAGGAGGGGGAGGGGGAGGAGGAGAGGGGAGGAGGGGAGGAGGAGGAAGCATGTGGGGGTGGGGGGACGGAGAGGGCTGGCACAGCCTCCAGCCGCTGTCCTGGCTGGTGGCCCCATGGGTCCCCTGCAGCCCTGTGGCCCTGCACAGGTGACTTCCCAATCAGAGAATCGAGGCCATCAGATCCACCGTCCTCCCTCAGGCCTGCAGGCACTCCCTGAGCATCCCGTCCCTCTCCTTACCCCTCCCTCCACCATAGGCCACCAGAGGGAAGGTGAGCATGTGGTATCTTCAGGGAGGGGTCTTTCCAGGCCCTGGACCCCGAGCCAGGTCCTCTGGGAAAGAGACAGGCACAGGCAAGCCTGAGCCCCCTGGGTGGGCCAGGTGCCTGCCCCGGGGGCAGGGGCCACAGGCCCTGTGGAGGCAGTCAAGCCCTGGAGGGTGACCCCGGGTGGTCGTGCTCCCCTGTGCGCAGCCCAGCAGCCCAACACGGCACAGGCTGGGAAGGGGGCGATCCCATGCCCCAGGGGAGGGGCGGGGCCACTGCGGGGTCCTACGGGGGCTGCTGTCCATCTGCGGGACCCCAGGGAGGAGGCAGCCGCCCCACATCCTCTCACAGCCACCCCACGTGGCTGTGACCGTGAACGCGGGACGGGGCGCTCATCTGGTGGGGTGGGTGCCCCAGTGCAGTCCTGCTCCCACCCGGCTAGGCTCACATCGCGCTCTCCCCGACTCCTGAGCCAGTCCGGGTGGCTCCTCTTGCTTAGGCCGGCCCGGACTGACACGCTAGTACCACGATATTTACTCCGTAATTTTTCTTACTTTTACACAGGTTTTGAAAAATTTGTTTGACCCCAACGGGACCTCTTCTCCAAGGGGAGGGCTGTGACCGGTGCCATCCGAGAACCGTCCCAGTGTGTGAGGGTCTCGCGTGTGCACCAGTGTGGGAGGGCCCGGGGTTGGCGGACCCCCCACGGTTCCGGAAGGTTCCCCCCCCCCCCCCCCCGCAAAGCCCGGGCCTGAGAGGCCGCAGTAGCCCGCAGGTGCATGGGGGCTTGGCGCCCTCTGCCGGCGGACTGTGGCCACTGCACCTCCATCGTCCTCAGTGAGGGAGCCCCCACAGCCCAGGGCTAGGGAGGGGGGACCCTCAGCCACTTCCCAGCTGCCCCAGGACCCAGGGGTCTGGGTCCCATCAGCAGCAGCAGCAGCAGCAGCACAGGGCCCCCGCCTCGCCACCTTTGCGCTCCAGTGGCAGTGAGCACATCCACGCTGTGTGCGGCCACCACCACCGTCCATGCCTGGACCTTTTCCATCCACACGGAGGCTCTGTCCCCATTAGACACCAACCCCATGTCTTCTCTGTCTCTGTGGACTGGACCCCTCTCCGGACCCCACGGAAGTGGACCCCTCCAGCGCGTGTCCTTCTGTGTCTGGCTCCTTCCACTTGGCGTCAAATTCTCCAGTGTCAGAGCGTCCTTTCCTGTCAAGGCTGACGATGCTCACACATTTGTGCACACACACACACACACACTCTCTCTCTCTCTCTCTCTCTCTCTCTCTCTCCACATTGCCTTCACCCCTTGTTTTTCTGTGCACACGGCTTCCTCCCCTGTCAAGGCTGACGGTGCTCTGCTGTCTGGATGTACATGTGATGTGTGTGTGTAGGGGTATGATGTATATATGGTGCATGTACGTGTGATGTACATGTGATGCTGTGCTATACAGATGGACCACATTCTATTTGTTCACCATCACCCACTTTCTCTTTAAATGAACGAAGCAATTTTACTTTCATTTGATTTCAATTTTGTAAAATCCACCCGACAATGTTTTGAGGAGAATACTCCACAGTGTTATTCCCGGTCATTTCTGGATCTGGAGGGATTTGGAGTGATTTTTAATGTATGTTCCTTTCAGTTCGTTCTCTCATTTTCCTGCAGGGCCACAAATGGCATTTACAGGGCTGTTTTGTGTCGTGTGTTGTGAGTGTGTGTTGTGAGTGTGTGTGTGCCTGAGAGGGCATGTGGTGCTCTTGCCCCTGTGCTGTGTGAACCATCAGCCTGTGCAGTCACGTGGACCCTCGCTCCGGCCGTCTCCTGGGACTGACAAGGGGACAGCCCCACACACTGCTGGATGCCCTGCCCCTGCTGAGAACCCACCACCCCTCTTCAGGGGCACCTGGGGCCGGGGCGCAGCTGTCCAGCCACAAATGGTGTCCTTGTGGCTGTGGTCCTTGGCCAGCTGGTGACGGAGCTCTCCTGAGGCCACGGACGGAGGAGGGGGAGGCAGGAGCGTGTGCGGAGTCTGGGTCATTCGCTCGTGCATGTGCCTGTACCTTCCAGGTTTGCTCAAGCCCGAGTATGTGAGTGTGTGTGTGTGTGTGTGTGCATATGTGTGTGTCTGATATATTGTGTATATGCATGTGTGTACGTGCACATGTGTGCTTGTCTGTTGTGCACATGTGTGTGAGTGTGTCTATGTGCACATGTGTGTGTACCTTCTGGGTTTGCTCGAGCCCGAGTGTGTGTGTACATATGTGTGTATCTCATGTATTGTGCACATGCATGTGTGTATGTGTGTGCATGTGTGTGCATGTGTGTGCATGTGTGTGGTGTTTGTACATGTGTGCGTGCACATGTATGCTTGTGTCTTGTGCACGTGTGTGTGCACATTTATGCATATGCATGTGTGTGCATGTGTGTGTGTGCATGTGTGTATTTATGTGTGTGGTGTGTGCATGTGCATGTGAACTTGTATGGTGCGCACGTGTGTGTGCACATATGCATATGTGCGTGCATATGTGTGCATGTGTATTTGTGTGTGGTGTGTGTCTGTGTGCACATGTGTGTCTTGTGCACACACCCCTAGATCTGATGACAAACTGTGCTGACGGTGCATCCATGAGGGGCACTTCAGGAGGTGAGACCGGGTCAGCGGGCCACTCCCTGTGCCCTGACCAGGGCTGGGTCCCCACCAGGTCCCAGGGGCAGGTGAGCCACGGTTCCCGCAAGAAAAGGAGGGCCTGCAGAGGGAGAGTGTGTGCTCCAGCCCTTCGGAGGTCTGGGCTGCGACCCCCTCTGACAGGGGAGACCCTGCCCCACACCCCCATCACTGAGGGACGGCGAGCACCCCCGGGTCTGCAGGGTTGGGGCGCAGGGGGAAGCTCGATGCACGGGGCCCACTGGCCACAAAGCCGGGGAAGGGGGGCTCTGGGGAAGGGTCGGGTACCTGGCTCCGTGCCAGGCACACAGGCCTCACTGTGAACTTCATTTCCCCGCTCTCCGGGAGTCGGGGTTCAGTACCAGGTGCTGAGGACACGTGGGGGGCAACAGGTGCATCGTGACCACCGGCCACCACTGCCACCACCGTAGCGGCCACCGGACGCACCCTCGAAGGTGCGCAGGGCAGCCCGGCGTGGGCAGGTGGCCTCTGAGCGCCAGCCCTCCGGGCGACCCTGGGGCTCTGGCCCAGAGGAAGGCATGACCCCGCCAGAGCGGGAGGACGGCAAGGTGCCCCTGCTGCGGGCCTGAGGGAAGCCCCTGACACAGTCCCCAACCGTGCTTCCAGACATCTGGCTGCAGGCCGCTGCTTAGCTGAGCAACTACAGTTCAGTGAGCTTGGAATCCAGCTCCCCTCCGCACCCCTCCCCACCCCTCCGCCTCCGTACCCCTCCCCCTCTGCAGACATTCCAGATGCCTGGCCCGGATGACCAGGGCGCAGCCTGCACAAGCCGAGGGGGGGTGTCCAGGCCCAGCAGGCCATTGCAAATGAGCTGAGACAGCCCAGAGACAGGGCAGAGACCCTCCCAGTGACGGCACAGAGACCTCTCTCAGAGACGGCACAGAGACACTTTCCAGAGACAACCCAGAGACAGCCAAGACATACCCCAGAGACTCCAGAGACCCCCCCGAGACACACCCCAGAGACACCCATAAGGACACCCCAGAGACATCTCACCAAAACACTCACAGAGACGCCTTCCAGAGATAATCCAGAGACACCTCAGAGACACCCCCAAAGACACCCCTGAGACAGCACGGAGAGAGTACAGAGACAGCACAGAGACACTTCCCAGAGATAACCCAGTGATACCCCCAGAGACAGCCCCAGAGACACCCCTGAGGCAGCCCAGAGAAAGCCTAGGGACACCCCCAGAAGTACTCAGATACCCCAGAAGAATGACTGGTGGTCTGTGGAGCAGCGGGAATTGGGGGGTCCCCACAGCTGGGAGAGCACACGCCGGACCAGAAGACAGGGTGCAGGGGGCCCAGAGGACCTGGAGATCAGCCCCCCCCACACACACCAAGCCCTCTGAGCGTCTGGCAACCTCCCTGGGACGAGGGGGAGGGGAGGGAGAAATAACCGTGTCCCCAGGAGCGTTGGCGGGGGGGTGTCTGTCCAAGTCTGCTGAGAGAGGGGCCTGGCACCCACAGCCCCAGGGACAAGCTGGTCCCGGTGGTCCCATGCCCGGATGCGAAGGGGCCAGCGGAGACCATCACGTCTGTGACTAGACTCACCCCGCCGTCCGCACGCACAGCTCTGGTTGCGGGTTGACCTCCCACATGGCTCTGCGGGCTGACCACGCTGACCATCCGGAGCCCAGACATTGGTCCGTTCCCGTACGACTGCTCCATGTCTAGGTCAGCAAGCGTCCTCCCCTGGGAAGTGGACTCACTGTTCCTGTTCACAAAATAGCATTTCCTGGCTGGGAGGCGTAACCCTAAAGTGCCTCCAAGGTATCACCACCGACGCCTCCTGGAAGTCACACTTGATCTTGCGGTTGACCCGCCCCTGAGAAGCTGACTTCCAGACACCAACGTGCCCAACGTTTGTGGGACTTGCCGCGGCCCCGGGAAAGTCTCTGTGTCATCCCAGCGAGCCTCGCCATAAGCTGTACCTGGAACAGGGCAGAATACTTCCACTCATGTCCAATATTAGAATTTGTCATAAGGGAATGACTGTATTCGAAGCTGGACACCTTGTGTCGGCCCCTGACTCCCAGGTCTGTAACGAAGCCTCTCTAAGCCTGGCTCCTCAGTGCAGAGAGCAGACAAGCCCCTCGTGGGGCTGCCGCGGGGCTCGAACGGCGCAAGGCTCCCGTTGGCGCCGACTCAGTGGGTCGCTGTGCGTTCAGCATTGGCCCCGGAGGGGTCAGGGCTGCATGGACCAGGCCCTGTGAGACCCAGGACACCGGGCTCCACTCTGGAAGCTGGCAGGGCAAAGCTGAGCACCGGGCAGGGAGGAGAGAGAGAAGCAGGGCGAAGGACAGTCTGAATGCCTATAAATACTGCACATTTCAGAAAAGATCGAGTCGGCTTCAAACCTCCAGCCCCCAAGGCACGTAGGAAGGAGATTCTGCCAACACCAGGAGCTGCTGAGTAGAGTCTTGCTGACATGGGCTACCAGGCCTCTCGGAGAGACACTTCCCATCGCCAGGGGGACTTTCGAGGGGCTTCTGCTGGGACCCACGGCGCGACAAGGCAGTGTGGACCCCTCCCGAGGTGCCAGGCTGAGGGTCACGTTTGGGGAACAGGCCCCCTTTTGAAAACAGGAGGCAGGAACATGCATCCCTCATTGAAGAACAAAAACCGGTTAACGTCGCAAATGTGGCCGAACAAGGCTCCCGTCGCTCATGTCTCCCTGGGCAAAAACAACGTGGCATCCAGCCACGGACAACAGTGACTTCGAGGGGCCGTGGGTTCCAGCCCAGAGATGGTGAAACCTCGCTGCGGTCCAACACCGAGGGGAGCGGAGCGGGTGGCCGAGGTCCCGGCGACCGAGCAGGAAACCACCCGCTCCCCCTAGGGCTTTGTGTCTGTCACCAGCACCAAACTCCCAGGGACGTGGGAGGCATCCCACCCACATCTGCCTCGGCCCAGGGCACCCCAGCATTCTGCATCACACACGCGTGTGTGCACACATCCACATGCACATGCACACACACACGTGCACGCACACACACACACACCATGGCCACCACCAGCGCACATCCCCAAGCTCCCACTGCCGCAGAGAGAGCTTTTGCAGACAGCCAGTAATGTACCCAGAAGCCAGCCCGAATCTGCGGGCCGGGGACCCCTTGGGAAAACAAATGGGAGGCGATCGGCACATGGCTTGAAGTGGCAGGACAGAGAAAGCGTGTACGCCTAAGAATTCTGCGTCAGGAGGCAGCAAGGATTGTGGAGGGGGTGTCCATGGGTCTGAGAAAGCCTCAGCGGGAACAAAACTTCAAAGAACATGAAGAATCAAGGAGACACGACACCACACAAAACCCACAATTTTCCCAACTCAAAACACACCCGATAAACTCAAAACACAGGCGTTATGTCCAGACTGCCGCAAAAAAGTGGAGATCACAGTAAAGCAAGTCAAATGAATCTTTTGGTTTCTCAGTGGGTAGAAAAGTTGTGCTTAGGGGTACCTGAGGAGCTCAGTCGGTTAAGCGTCTAACTTTGACTCAGGTCACAATCTTGTGGTTCGTGGGTTGGAGCCCCGCGTCGGGCTCTGTGATGACAGCTCGGAGCCTGGAGTCTGCTTCAGATCCTGTGTGTGTCTCTCTCTCTGACCCTCACTGCTTATTCTCTCTCTCTCTCTCTCTCAAAAATAAATAAAACATTTTTTTAATTGTTTTAAATAAAATACTTTATTGCAGGGTGCCAGGGTGGCTCAGTAAGTTGAGCGCCCGACTCTTGATTTTGGCTCAGGTCATGATCCCAGGGTCGTGGGCCCCTGGGCCCCATGCCAGGCTCCACCCTGAGCATGGAGACTGCTTAAGAGTCTCTCTCTATCTCTTTCTGCCCCTCTCCCCTGCCCTCACAGTCTCTCTCTCTAAAATTAAAAGAAAACAACTGTTAAAAGCACTTTATGGCTAAAATGTGCTAACCATCCTCTGAGCTTCCGGTGAGTCATCATCTTTTTGCTGGCGGGGGGTCTGCCCGAGGCTGGCAGCTGCCGACCTATCAGGGTGGTGGCAGCTGAAGGCCGGGGTGGCCATGGCCACTGCTCAGAATAAGACAACAGGAAAGTTCGCTGCACTGATGGTCTCTTCCTTTCACCAAAGTTTTCTCTTTGGCGTGTGGTGCCATTTGACAACGTTTTACCCACAGAACTTCTTTCAAAATTGCTCAGACCCTGCTGCAGCCCCCTCCACGAAGTCCACATGATATCCTGCGTCCTCTGTTGTCATTCCCACAATCGTCACGACCCTAGACTTGAATTATACTTTAGATCACATGGACCCGACAGACACGTACAGGACATCCATCCAACAGCAGCACAACAGCATTCTTTTCGAGAGCACATGGAGCTTCCTGCAGAATGGATCACACGTCAGATAACAACACAAGTCTTAGCAAGTTTACGATTTGAACTGTACCACCTGTCTTTTCTGACCACGGCGGTACGAAACTAGAAATCAGTAACGGGAGGAAAACTGTCTCACTCACAAATAAGAAGAAATTACACAAAACACCCATGAGCAACCAATGGGCTAGAGAAGAAATCAAAAGGGCAAGAAAAAAACGTTTTAAAGCAAATAAAAATGAAAACACAACACACCAGAACTTATGGGATGCAACAAAAGCCATTCTAAAAGAGAAGTTTCGGGGCACCCTGGGGGGCTCAGTCGGTTAAGCATCCGACTTCGGCTCAGGTCACGATCTCGTGGTTCGTGGGTTCCAGCCCCACGTCGGGCTCTGTGCTGAGAGCTCGGAGCCTGGAGCCTGCTTCGGATTCTGTGTCTCCCTCTCTCTCTGCCCCTCTCCTGCTCACGCTGTGTCTCTCTCTCAAAAATAAATAAAAACATTAAAAATTATATGACCATCTCAATAGATGCAGAAAAAGTAGGGGTGCCTGGGTGGCTCAGTCGGTTGGGCGTCCGACTTCGGCTCAGGTCATGATCTCGCGGTCTGTGAGTTCGAGCCCCACATCGGGCTCTGTGCTGACAGCTCAGAGCCTGGAGCCTGTTTCAGATTCTGTGTCTCCCTCTCTCTCTGACCTTCCCCCATTCATGCTCTGTCTCTCTCTGTCTCAAAAATAAATAAATGTTAAAAAAAAAAAACTTCTTTAAGTATTTGGCAAAGTACAGTACCCTTTCATTACAAAAACACTCAACAAAAGTGGGTATAGAATGAACATACTTCAACATAATAAAGGCCACATATGACAAGCCCACAGCTAACCTCATACTCACCAGTGAAAGGTTGAAGACTTTTCCTCTAAGATCAGGAACAAGAGACAGACAACCACTCTCACCACTTGTATCCAACACAGTACTGGAAGTTCTAGCCAAAGCAATTAGGCAAGAAAAAAAAATAAAAGACATCCAAATCAGAAAGCAAAAAGTGAAATTTCCTGTTTATAGATGATATTATCTTATATATAGAAAATTCCACCCAAAATAGGTCATAGGGGGCAGCCTGATGAAAGGCCCAGGGGATCTCTCTGGATCAAAAGTAACAAGTTGAAAATGTAATTTGAAAAAAATAAATAAACAAAACTTTAATGAAAAACTTTAAAGACCTAAAAATATGTGTTTATGGATTGAAAAATTCAATTATCGTGGGTGTTAATTGTTCCCAAATTGATTTCCAGAGTCAGCGCAACCCCAGTGAAAATCCTGAGGTTAACCCTGAGTCTCAGGGGAGAGGAGAGTCCTGACAGTCTTGAAGGACTCGCAAGCTTTTAGGCGTCCTGGGCCTTCCAGGAAAGCCTGTGGCGTAGGAGCACAGGGCACAGCAGATCGTGGCTGGGGGCCCGTCTGCAGCACCGGCTCCCCCATGCCCTCCTGCTCCCAGAAGGGGAACTGCTGTCCTGTGGGCTGCCTTCTTGCCATGTGGATGGTCTCCCTCGCCGTGCAGAAGCTTTCTGTTCAGTGCAGCGAATTTCTGCTTCGGTTGCTGGTGCTTTTGTGTCACAACCAAAACATTGCCAGGGCGCTCACCAAGGAATTTTTCTCCTATGTTTTCTGCTAGGAATTTTACAGTCTCAGGTCCCATGTTTAAGTGTCTAACCCATGTTCAGTGATTTTTTTTTTTACTTTAAAAAAATTTTTTTTTAATTTATTTATTTTTGAGAGACAGAGAGTGAGCAGGAGAGGGACAGAGAGAGAGGGAGACACAGAATCTGAAGCAGGCTCTGGGCTTCAAGCTGTTAGCACAGAGCACAACGCGGGGCTCAAACTCACAAACTATGAGATCATGACCTGAGCCAAAGTCGGACGCTAAACCAACTAAGCCGTCCAGGCGCCCCCACACAGGCTACTTCTAAGAAATCCTTTTTCTTTTTTTAATGTCTATTTATTTTTTAGAGAGAGACAGAGACAGAGTGCGAGTGGGGGAGGGGCAGAGAGAGAGGGAGACAGAGAATCCAAAGCAGGCTCAGGCTCCGAGCTGTCAGCACAGAGCCCAAAACAGGACTCGATCCCACAAGCCATGAGATCATGACCTGGGCCGACGTCAGACACTCAACCGACTGAGCCGCCCAGGTGCCCATAAAGTGTTACAGTTTTCAGTATAAAACTTTTTCACCTCCTTGGGTAAATGTATTCCTGAGTGATTTATTGCTTTGGATGCTATTGTAAATGGGATTGTTCTGTTTATTTGTCAGACATTTTGTGGTTAGCATATAGAAACACAACTGACTTCTCTATGTTGACTGTGTATCCTGCACTTTTACTGAAGTCGCTGATTAGTCCCAATAGTTTTAGGGGGCAGTCTCATTCCAGCACCATCAGCTGAAAAGATCCCCCTTCCTTCCACGGAACTGGTTTCACACTTTTGTCAAAGGGTCGGTTGGCCGTGTCTGTGCAGGGCTACCCGTGCATGCTGTGTTCTGTCTACCGTCCATATGTCTGTCCCTTGGTCCATCCACACCATCCCAACTGCTACAGCTGCAGGCATCCTCGAGCAGGTAGACAGCTTCCTCCCTCTGTATTCTTTCCCAAAACTGTTGTTGCTATTCGGGTCATTTTGCCTTCCAATAGAAAATTTTAGACGGACCTTGTCTATGACTTCCAAATATCCTTCTGGGATTCTGACAGGAATTGTGTGATAAATGTTATCAAGTCCAGGAAGTTCTCTTCTATTCTTAACTTTCCGAGAGTTTCCATCCCAATTTTTCTTCTTTACTCTGTTAATACAGTAGATTACACAGATTGGTTTTCACACCCTGAACCAGCCCAGGGTCCCTGGAACACACCCCACTCGCTCCTGGTGTGTAATTCTCTGCACACAGTGAGGAAGGAAACACAGGCAAGAGAAATGCAGCTTCAATGAAGCCTCACAGCTCACCGCCCACTGCCGGACACGTGACACATGCAGAGGGTCACCTTCCCAGACACCTGATGCGTGCGGAGGGTCACCTTCCTGGAGGAAGGCACGGCGCCCCCGGTGCCTTAATGTTTTTGTCTCATTAAAGACCAGAAGTAACCTTATCTTCGAGGCACCAGCCCCTCAAGGTCCTGGAAGCCTTGCTTCCGATTCCTCAGAGACGGACTTTAAGTCTACCCCCCTCCCTCCACTAACTTAAAAGTATGTAATCTGCCTCCCCTCACAACCCCAGCGCAGCTCTCTCTGCCCGTGGGTCCTGCGTCCGTGCTGTAATAAAGTCACCTTTTTGTATCAAAAACATCTCAAGAATTCTTGCTTAGCCGTTGGCTCACGAATCCCACTTCATAAACTCATCAGTAGTGCTGGGTTCCACTTGCCTGTTGCTCGTTGAGGACTTCTGTGTGTGTGTGTGTGCCTATGCGTCTGTATGTCTGCGTTTGTGTATCCATGTATGTGTGTGTCTGGGGGGGTGTATCTGTGTGTATCTGTGTCTGTGTTTGTGTCGGGGTGTGTGTGTGTAGGGATGTGTGTAGGGGTGTGTGTGCAGGGGTGTGTGTGTGCTCTCTCCTCTCTGTCATATCCGGGTGGAGTCAGTGTGCTGCTGGCCATAGGAAGGACTTGGGCCATCCTGTTCCATTTTCTAGAACTGACTGTGGGATACTGATCTTAATTCTACTTTATTGTTTTATATTATTTTAGAGAGAGGGAGAGAGCGTCTGTGAGCGAGGGGGAGAGGGGCAGAGGGAGGGAGAGAGCCCGAACAGGGGCTCGATCACAAGAACCATGAGATCGTGACCTGAGCCAAAATCGTGGGTCAGGTGTGGAAGTGGCTGAGTGGCCCAGACGCCCCCGCCTTGATCCTCCCTTAAATGTTTGGAGCAAAGCCCCCTGGGCTGGAAACTGCTTTTGCGGGAGCCGCGGTTTACAAGCTGGACCCCTGGACTGTCTCCTCCGGGTGCCTCGCAGTCCGCACAGTGGTCCACGATGAGCGACAGAGAGCCACCTGCAGGATTCCCTCACCGCCCCTACAGCACCCCATCCCTGGTTTCTGAACACACGTGCTCACCTGTCCTTCTTTTTCTCTGTCCCTCTTGCCAACGCTTGCCAATATGATTGATCTTTCCAAGAACCAGAGTTTGTGAGGGGTTTGCTCCATATATTTTTCTGTATTTTCCATTTCCTTCCTGTGGCTGGCTTGGGCTAGCGTTGCTCTGCCCCCAGCCCCTCTGGGGGCAGGGGGGGCGAGACCACTGACCTGGGACCCACCCTGCTTCTCATGGCCGTCACCACACCTCCAAGCTGCAACATGCCACATCCTCCGTGGTTCTTCTGCCTCCTGTGGCCCTTCCTTCTGCCCCAGGCTATTTGGAAGGTGTTACTTACTTACCAGGACTTGAAAAATTTCCTGCTACTAATTTCCACTTTAAATCCCCTGTGCTCCCAGAAGACACGGCCACGACACGGCCCTCCTTTGTCCGCGGGCACTTGGACAGCAGGTGCGCTTTGCCGTTGGCGGATGGACAGTTCTGTCACTGCCAAAGGGGTCCTGTTGGACTCAGCTGGTGCTGAATTTGTCCACGTCCTTGCTGATTGTCCGAGCAGCCATTCTGTCATGTGTCGAGAGAGACGTACTGGTGTTGTCCTCTTCAACGCGGGCTGCAGGGGAGGTAGCCAGGTCCCTGCGGCAGGCTCCCCAGGCGGCCCCGTGCCCCAAGCCCACTGTCCACCGTCCACCTCCCGCCTCGCGAGCCAGCTTTTCTCTTCGCTCCAATCAGGAAGGGGCCCCGGCCATCCCTTCTCCAGGGCCCAGACCTGCACAGAGAGAGGGCCCAGCCCAACCCCTGTCCACTCCAGCTCTCTGCCTGCCCCTCAGAGGGACACAGGGAAAGGCACTGCCCTGACGCGACCTGCTCACCACGCGGTCCTGAGGCTCGTGGAGCTCAGATGACCGTGGAGTCGTTTGTGTTGCTGAGAAGCTGTCCGCCCTTCCCACATGCCCCTAGGTCACATTTCTCGTAGGCACTAGAGACAGCGCACTGGGAATTTGTGTTTAGAATTCCCTCATTCTAGGGGGTCCCTAAACCTGGCTTTGCGTGAGAGCTTCTGGAATTATAGAAGTCCTGACCCAGATGTCCCAAGGAGGGTCACAGGGAACAGCCGTGACCTGTGTGGTTAATTCCCAAGGGTGGTCCCGCACTTGGAAATGGCTGATACAGAGACCAGCACGTACTTTTAACACTAAACATCCTGTGTATATCAGTCGGATAAACATCCAACTTCAGCTCAGGTCATGATCTCGCAGTTCGTGAGTTCAAGCCCCAGAGTGTCAGGCTCTGTGCTGACAGCTCAGAGCCTGGATCCTGTTTCGGATTCTGTGTCTCCCTCTCTGCCCCTCCCCTGATCACGCTCTGTCTCTCTCTCCCCCCCCCCCCACTCTCTCTCTTTCAAGGATAAATAAACTTTTAAAAAATAAGTCTCCGTTTGCAGACACCCTGCAGGCCTGGGGTTGCAGGTGAACGCTGGATGCCCGAACCCGGCTGTCCCAGCAGTGGTCTGCAGGTGGGGGTGGGGGGGGTGGGGGACGGGGGTCAGGGGACCCCAAGGCAGCCCTGAGCTGACACACCCGAAGTCACTTTCCCATGGCAGTCCCTCAACCCCGGGTGGGGCCACGTAGCTCAGAGCACTGTGGTGTAGATCCCAGACCTGCCTGTATGCTGTGTCAAACCCATTCAGCACCTCCTGCAGGAAGGAGAGCCCGGTGCCAGCTGTGTACCCCAGGGACCCCCAGAGACTGCAGTCCTCTGGCAGTCCTGAGCCCAGAGGCAGCGTCCAGACCCTTCCTGGGGGCTACTGCAGACAGAAGTAACTCACTGATCATTCTGGAAAGTGCACGGAACATGGGAAGCCTCGAGGCAAAGGGGCCACACATATCCTCAGGTGCACACGTACAGGTGTGAGCAGTGCAGGTGTGAGCGTGCGTGTGCACATGTCAATGTCCACATACACGTCCATATGCACACGTATGGATACACACATACACCCTTGTCACACGGGGCCACAATAACGGCAGGTGCACACGTACAGGTGTGAGCAGTGCATGTGTAAGTGTGCATGTCCACGTACATGTAGAGGGACACGTGTGCATGTGTCTGTGGCCAGATACACGTCCATATGCACAAGTACAGATACACACATACTTATGTCACACGGACACCCCACTTCTCCTTAAGCCCCCCAGATCCATAGGCCCACAGTCCCCACCAGCACCAGAGGTGCTGACACAGCCTTGAGAGACTCTGTGTAGGAGAGAACTTTCCAGAGAGGAGTGACAGGCAGGAGGTGCAGCCGCTGTGCATAAGGGTGAGGCTCAGTGAGACGGGTGTGGAAAGGTCCTCGCGCCGTGAGAGCCCCGATGCAGAGGGCTGAGGACAGGACCCTCACCCCGGGGTCATATCACCTGGTGACAGGGACGTGACCCTGACCCTGGGATTGTGACACCAGTGATGGGAACAGGACCCCCATTCAGGGACCGGGATGGTCCCCACTGAGAGGGGCAAGTGGAGAGAATGGTGTGGCCGCCCTGACCCGACCTCGACCTGGAGAACTGGAGGAAACCCCAGCCCGCCAACCCCATAGGACCAGTGGAGGCCTCTGTGCTTTGCCCACTAAGTCCATGATGCCCCAGGTGGTCACAGATGGGCCCGTTTCCCCACCTGTCTTGGCTTTCAGGAGCTGCTGGGAAGCAGGAAGTCATGTCTGTCTCAGAAGACGACGGGCTGAGGCTCGGCCCGCGGGGCCAGCAAACATCCCCAGGCCAAGAAGAACCCCACATCCCTGTCCTGGGGCCGCAGAGCTCAAGGCGACATCCTTCCTGGAACCCCTGGCTTCTCCACCTGCCCTCGGGGCTGTGACCTCAGAGGTGAACCTGCCCCCGTGCTTCTCCTGCCAACACCTCTGGCCCCTGCCCCCCCCATCCCTGTGGGCTGTGCACCCCTCCTGGCCACAGTTCCTGACCTCCATGCCCCCCACAGGAGACCCCGAGCTCAGGCAGAAGTGTGGCCCAGCCACAGTGCTTAAAAGCCTCCCTTCCAAGGCAAGGAAATGGTTTAAATGATGGCAGCCCGCAGGTGAAGTGTCACACTCCACAGCCACTGGCCACACAATGCTTTCCGCTTTCCAGAAGTCTTGAGGGTACAGGGAATGCTCCGGGTATAATGTGCCTGTACGCGCACCTGCGGCATGACCCTAGTGACCGAGATTGGGGGGGGGGGAGTATCTATGTATATGGGGGGGACAGGAGATAGATACATAGATAGACACATAGATAGATGATTGATAGATAGATGATAGACGACAGAGATGTCTGCACAGGGAACACCTGGATGACGTGGAACCAGACTGGTAACGAGAGACCTCCAGGATGTGGATCTTGTGAGTTTTGTTTCCTTCTCTGTGTTTTTCTGGATTGTCCGAGCTTCCTGCAATGCATGTGTTGTTTGTCTGATGGGAAATATTGGAGGTTGTCTCCTCCACAACCTGAATCGCATCACAGAAACTCTCCAGATTTGGTGGCACCTTTGGTACCAGTGGCCTCGTGCAGTCCCGAGGACCCAGGAGAGCCCAGGAGAGCAGGGAAAGGTCCTCCGGGATGAGGGCAGAGCCCGACCCCCCTGCGTACCCCCTCCGGGTGCTCTGGGCAGCAGGTGGGCAGGGAGGCGCCACCACCCACTGCAGGGAGGAAGCATGAGCTGCTGTAGGCCCGCACCTGGCAGAGCTGGGGACCCACATGAGCACAGGGGCTCAAACGTCCCTCTCTGGAGGGACCCTCATGCCACACCCCTGCTTGGACTCCACCCCCCAGGGGAGAGGGTCACCTAAGGTGTAAGGTCACTGGCCACTGCGTGGGCAACCGTCTGGGAGAGAGGCCTGATGTAGTCCCCTCCCCATGGGAGCCCAGACTGGGGACACACTGATCAGGGGGATGGACATGAGCCCTGACACAGGGGGTTCATTCTGGAGGAACAGACACCCAAGGAGTAGCCAGGACCAGTCACAGTGTGTCAAGGAAGTGCCAGATGCCTGAGAGCCTTTAAGCTGCTTCCAGAGGGGAGGCTCCTTTGCCTGTGCTGGGAGGGGTGAAGCCAAGTCAGCAGGGCTGGGCAGAGGACCCCAGTGGGGAAGCAGCAGTTGTTGGGGGGGCTTGTCTGGGGGAGAAGTGAGGAGGGGGAGAGAAGAGGGTGGGGCTGGGGGGGAGAGGAGGGGAGAGAGGGAAAGGGAGGGGGAATAGGGGAGGAGCTGGGGGTGAGGGGAGGACTAGAGGAGGGAAGGAGAGGGGAGGGAAAAGGAGAGAGGAGAAGGGAGGGAAGGGGGAGGAGAGAGGAGGAGAGTGGGGGAGAGGATGGGGAAGGGAGGGACAGGAGGGGGAGGGCATGGGGAGGGAAGGCAAAGGGGTGGGGAAGGGCAGATGGGGTGGGGAATGGGAGGGAAGGGGTAGGGAGGGGGGAGGGGAGGAAGCAGGGGAGGAGGAAGGGAAGGGGAAGGGAGGGGAGAAGGAGGGAGAGGTCCAATGCAGGACAGCACAGCTCAGAAGGTGTGAGTGGTCCTGGAGAAAGGGACTTGTACCCACAGGTCCCACAGACAGCAGGCCATGTCCTGGGGAGCGGGGGGCAGGTGCACTCAGCCTGGCCTCAGACCCAGCGTCCAGGCAAGACAGAGCCTGAGTCTTGGTGTAGGGGAGGCGCAGAGAACAGGCAGAAGGGCCAGCAGAGGGCCCTCCAGTGAGTGACAGTGGCCTCCCCGCCCTCTCTTCCTGGGCTCGGTCTTCTGACTCAGGCCTGTCTGCTGCCTCCTTCCTGGGCTCTGGTGCGGAAACATCCCGTGAACTGCCAGCCTGGAAAAGCAGAGAGGCTGCAACTCACTGTCGCTGGCCAGGATCCCAGGGGTGATCCACCTGGGCCGGGCCTGGGCTGAGGCCCCAGGACTCGGCCAAGAGGGTGCTCCCGGGGCCAGGTGGACACAGCTGGGGGCCCGAGTGGAAGTCTCTGGACTGAAGCATCTGGAAATGCACGCAGCACAGGCTGAGGGCCCCAGGGGAGTGCTGTCCAAGGTGGAGGCCCCCTGCCAGGCGGCCAGGTGGAGGAATGCGGCCTAGACCAGGCAGCCCTAGCCCACAGTCACCTTGGGGCCCCCTCCCTACCCACCCTGGGGCCCCCTTCCTGCCCAGGTCCTCAGGGAAGAAGAATGGAGGAGGGGTCTCACCCTGACACCTTCTGGGAAAAGCCCTTCCCGGTGACCCCCCCCCCCCCCCCCGCTCTGAGTACAGGACAGGCACGTCTTCCGGGGCCTGCAGGGCCGTCCGGGACAGGGAAGATGTGTGCCGTCCGTCCTCTGCCCTGCACTTCTTTGTTCTGTTTTACCTTCTTCTTAGTTGGTATCGTCATCCACAAGAGGATATTGGTTTCGGGTGACTGATGTTTGCAAACCTTGGGAAGTGATCCCCACAATGTCTCATTACCTCCGTCACCTCCTGACAAACACTCTTTTCTTGTGATGAGAATGTTCAAGATGTACTGTCCAAGTGACCCCCCCCCAAATGCAACATGGTTTTGTGAACCGCGAAGACCACCCATCACGCCCTTCTGCCCCCCTCCTTGGTCAGTCCTTTGCTTGATCCTGGCTATGAACTGGCAGTGCTTTCATAAGGGAGTGGAATCACCCACCTTATCAGGAACTTTTCTATGTTTTAAAACGTGACCCTGACGCAGTGGCTGTCCAGCCTGGCGCCCCTCCAAGTCGGAAGCCCCACAGTGGCTGGGCAGGCACCAGCCTCTCCTCCCCCACGGCTCCTCCCACTGCATCCTCTAAAGCGGGGCCGGGGCCACTGGCCACCATCCACCACGGCCTGCCACTGGCCACCATGCGCTGTCTTGCCAGCCTGGCCCTGGTCCTGCTCGCCCTGGAGGCTGCCGTGGCCCTGGCCGCGGCCCTGGCCTTCACTGTGCCAGGTAGGCCTCAGCTACCACCCCAGGGGGCACCCAGGAGGGCCCTCCGACCTCCCTGTCTCAGAGGCGCTTCCCTGACACGCACCAGGACAGCACCGGGACCGGAGGAGCAGAGCAGAGCAGAGGAGGCAGAAGAGCAGGGCAGGGCTCTGCCCGGAGACCACCATGCGGCAGGGCCCAGGCCACTGTGAGACAGCTAGCTGAGCGTGGGGGGGCCTGTCCTTGGCCCCCTGGGTCTTAACCCCACCTGCTGTCGCGGGCCTGGGGCAGGCATATCACGCTCCGGCAGATTCTCTTCCTTACAAGAAATGGCGTGTCAGGGTGCTAGGTTCCCATCCTGGGAGCGGCGCCCACCCACCTGCCTGTCCCGTGCGCAGGGCAGGCCATGTGCCCGGAGCTCAGCTCCTTGGGGGAGGACTCCTGCGTTGTCTCCTGCAGCACCGATGATGACTGCCCCCAAGGCATCAGATGCTGCCCCAGGAGCCCCTGCAGCCGCTCCTGAGTGTTCCCCATCATGGGTAACAGTCACCCCTGTGCCCCACGCCAGACCCTGTCTGGTGGAGGGAGGAACCGTCCACACCCCCTCTCAGTGGCCTGCCCCACAGCCCCCTAAACTCCACCAGGCAGTGACCCCACCCACCTGCTGGCCCAGCCACGGGGCTCCGCTCAGGGTCCCCTCCCTGAGGGCTCGGCTGCCATCCAGGGTGCCGCACAGTGGTGTGGGGGCCCCCGCCGGGACCCAGCAGCAGGGTGGGCCACTGGGACCTGAAGGACTGGCCCGTGTCTCCGCAGCACCTTTGCAAAAGGCTGGCCGCTGCCCCCGGGTACCCGTCCCGCTGGCCCCCGAGCCCTGCTCAGAGAGCACCGAGTGCTCTGTGGACAGCCAGTGTGCAGGGAGCAGGAAGTGTTGCTTCAGCACGTGCGCCATGCGGTGTCTGGACCCTGCGACAGGTGAGCGCCCCAGACCCGCCCCAAGGACACAGCCGCTGGCCCCTGGGGCTGCCGGGCAGACAAAGGCGGCTCAGAGACCTGGCTGGCGGGATTTGGGCCGGCCACCCGAGCAGGGTCTGTGCCTTGGCCACTTAATCTTGCAAGGAGACCTGGCTCGGGAGCTGGGAAATTGCTTCCTGGCTACCTGTGACCCCACCTTCCTGCCAGTGGGCTCTGGTGAGGGCCGGGGAGGGGTGGGTGTGGAGAGCTCGCTGGCCCACCTGTACACAGCGTCCCTCCCTCCCCTGCCCCCACCCTGCACCTCTGAGGCCTCCATGTCCCCTGCAGAGGACCCCCTTCAGTGATGGGCTTCCCCAGGAGTCCCTGGCTGCCCAGAGTGACCCACCTGAGCCTGCCTGGCAAAAGCCTTCTCTCTCGGATCCAGAAAGCCCAAGATGTTTCCTACCTACTGCTAATAAAAACCCACTCAGCTTCATGTCTCTCTGTTGTCTGTCTGTCACATGTCCCGGGCACCTCTGGGCAGGGGCGGCAGACAAAGCACACAGGCCTCTGGGAGCTCCGGGCTGTCCACCGGCACTCGGGGCTCTGGCCCTCTGGGGTCTGGCCCCTTTGAGAGGCGTTGCTGGCATGGGGACAGGAAGAGAGTGGAGTCTGCAGGGAGGGCTGGGGCTTGGAGGTTGCCACGGCCTCTCTCCACGGCTTGTGTGTGGCCCCCACCCACTTGGCAGTGTGCAGAGGGCAGGCGTGCTTATGGGGAGTTTCCGCACAGACACTGCTCCCAGGAAGCCCTGTTTAGGACCTGCAGTGAAGCACGTGCACCCCACCCAACACCCAGGGGGCACCCCAGAGACCACTGCGGTTCTGATGCTAGGCCCCCCCAAGTTCCCACCAGGCTGCCAGCACCGCAGACACCTGCCCTACACCCTGACTCACTTAGCTACCAGCCCTGGGGTCTGACGAACCCCAAGCTACCAGTCCGGGGATCCCACAAACCCCAAGCTACCAGTCCTGGGGGGGGGGGTCCCACGAATCCCAAACTACCAGTCCTGGGGGTCCCACTTGGGGTCCCACGAACCCCACAGCTCCCATAAGTTGTGATAATGACCCACAGGACTCTGAAGGCACAACACTTCAGATCACACCCTGTGATAAAGGACACAGACCAGCAAAGCCAAATAAAGGCCACATGTGGAAGGTGGGAGCGGAGATGCAGGAGCCTTTGTCCTCACTGGGCTGGGGCGTGCCACCTCCCAGCACGTCCACATGTCACCAACCAGGAAGCTCCCTGAGGTTTTCTCAAAGCTCCATTAGTAGGCATTTTGATGAAGCCGTTGTTGACCAGCTCAGTCCCCACGTAACCACACGGTTGGCTCCAGGCCACCAGCCCGTCCTGTGCCATGAGGGACCCCTACCCCAGAGTCACCGCATCTGCTTAAACTCAGGCGTGAGAAAGGAGTCCTTGCAAACAACACACGACACTTGCATCAGCCAGGAAACCACAAGGTGTTGAAGCGCTGCTCCAGGAAGGGGACAGAGAGAGACCAGAGCTCCTCACCATGCCCCCATGCACAGCCAGCCCAGGGGAGCACTTTCCCCCAGCCTGGCCCCAGGTCGCACACACTGAAGCCACCTGTCACATGCCAGACAACATGTCAGGAGCCAGGGAGACAGGACGGATCGTCCCAAATAAAAAGGGCTTTCACCAGTGGCTGAATTTTGTTCCTGGACCATTCTCCAGCAAAAGGAAGCAGGATTCCTTGGGAGACGCCATTGAGGGAACAAAGAACAAGGCCGTGGGGGACACCCTGTGTCAGAAAGTGGGAGCCAACCTGCAGCCACCCCCAGACAACCTTGCCCCCCCCCTCCCCAGCGCCACCAGCATGCAGAGGAGAGGAGGCTCTTCTTAGCGGAAAATGCTAGTCAACACATCAGGGGGGAGAGAAGGACTAGAAACCCACCATCCCCAACTCCAAAGTAATCGTTCCTCCAGCCAAGCATCACCAGACGACCCAGATGACCAGAAACCCCTGCAGAAACATCACAGTCTCAAAGCAGCCCCACTATTCACAAGGGGGAGCTCCTCCCACAACAGAGAGCTGGCCCCTAATTGAACCAAGGGATCAAACCTGGCATCCTAGGACCCACCATGGCTGTGTGTCCCCGTGCAACCCAAAGGGGTGGCCGTGCCAGAGATACGCACCAACGGTCTTCACGAGGATGCCGTCAGATGACCGCAGCTTCCATTCAGGGTTCCAGAAGGGGATGGGGGGGGGGGCCTGAGCCCAGTCTGGGCAGCTGGAACCACCCAGCTCACCCTTCCTCAAGCTCAGAGTGAACCACTCCCATGCTGGAGAACTCCTCCCCTGCAGAGAACGCCCATCCCCTCCATCCCTGCGTTAGCCCTACATCCAGCTTCTGTAAGCCTGGTGCCCTAACATCTGCCCCGCAGGCATACTGGGCACTGATGTCATGCTTGAGTCAACTTACCTAGCCCACCCCCACCTCCCCCACAACTGCCCCAGGACTCCTCTCCTCCCATGGGGTAAGGGGAACACCTTTCAAATGCAAATCAAAGGATGCAGAGCCCATGCCCCAACCCCCTTCTCTCTGGGGTCTTACCATCCAGGCCACTATCCCCAGCCCTCCTCCCCTCCCAGGGGCAGCTAGGGGCAGCCCTTCCACAGCAGAGCATGCTAATTATTCACACTAGCCAGTCCTAAGCCCGCCTGCCCTCCCTTGTCTGGTGCTCTCCACAGAAACCACAGCAGAGGTCCGTACCACAGTGACCCCACCCCCGCCTCCTGACCAACCCAGTGCTTCCCTGTGTGACCCTGCCTTGTCCCTGAAAACCGTGACTCATACATTAGAGTCAACGGCAGTCCTCTCCTGATCTGTTGGTCTCACCAGACCCAGGACTTTCTGTTAATAAAGATATTTTAAAGACAATCGCTTTCAGGGACTGGAGGTCCATCTCAGAGAAGACCCGGGGGCATGGGGAATTGTCTCCCTCCTCCACCATCTCCCACCGCGTGCTTACGGCGGCCAAGCC
>NC_064816.1:58647579-58679833 GCF_023721935.1 Panthera uncia | reverse complement strand
GGCAGGATTTGGGGGTTGGGAGGGCAGAGGGCTCATCATCCTTCCCCAGTTGGGAGGGAGCCTCCAGGCAGGATGGAGAGGCACTGGGAGTTCAGGTGTCTGTAGGAACCCTGGGTGCTCACTCTCCAGGTGCCCTTGGGCAGTCCCCTCCACGCCCTCCCTGGCCTCAGTTTCCCATACATGAAAAGCGTGTGAGGGACAGGTTCATGTGCTGGGCAGAGCCGGGGCCAGGCTGACCAGCTCTGATTCCTCCTCTTCAGGAGTCCATGCAGGCCCTGAGGGAGGATCTTTTCCTGAGAGAGGAAAGCCCTTTGGTGGAGAGTCCCCAAGACTGTCCCCAGGCTCTGTGATTCTGCAAAGCTAAGACTGCTTACAGCAGGAGGAGAGAAGAGGCACGGGGTGGGGGTGGGGGGGTGAACTCTGGAGGAGGGCAGGCAGGAGATTCCATACATCTCTCGGGAAAAGTTGCCCAGGAGGCGATGAATTCCGCAGTAACACAAGTGATGTGACGTCTGCCGGGAGGGGCTCAGTGCCCAGGGTTTCCCCCCGGCGCTGGGCTGGACGCGCTCCACCCAGAGTGTGCCAAAACCCAGCCCCGCAGAGGGCAAGCAGGTGCAGGACGGCCCCACGTCCCCAGGGAGGCCCAGGAAGGCCGCATCATGTATGGCACCTCTAAGCAGTCGTGTCTCCGGACACCAGCCAACCCTAATGCCCCTGACCACCATCCGTCGTCAGCAAGCGTGTTGGACAGAAGGACTGAGGTCTTCCCAGCAATCCCTCCTCTCCCTCAAGGGGAGACAAACCCATCTCAACCAGTGTTCCTGTGAGCCTGGTGCTGGCCCACCAGGCTGGGAGGGGGCACAGGAAACGGTGGGTGGTAGGAGGTAAGGAGGAGGAACAGGGAGGGGCTCTAACGGAGCAGAATCGGGAGGGAGACAAGAATGAACAAAACCGCCGCTTCTTCCCCACATCCCCACATCCCCACATCCCCACATCCGATCCATCCGGCCCACTGCCTCTGGTGGCCCAGGCAATGCCATGCTTGAAGCTCAGGAGCATGTTTGAACACATCCCGCAAAGTAAGATCCTCTCCACCGGCCCGCAAAACGGAGCCGCTACATTTCCCCACCCCCCACCTAGGCCAGGAGCTCCTCTCTGCAGAGTGTGGCCAAGGCATCTGGCCTGACCAAGAGTCTCAGAGCGTGGGGCTACCCTGCCAAAACCTGACCGTGGCCGCTCTAAATTAGCCCCCAGGCCCGACACTGCTCCCGCTAGAGTGAGGTCAGAGGCGGAGCTGAGACCACCTCTAGGGACCTCCTGTTTGCTCACTCATGGGAGAGGCTGCCATGTGGCACAGGGGCTCTCGGCGGGGATCTCCGGCCCCCAGCCGTTGCAGGGGAGGTGCCCCCCTCACAACCCCCACTAGCAACAGGGACAGGAACCCCGACAGAGGAAAGGTACGTGCGCTCAAGCCTGAGACTGTCTGTTCCCCCACCCAGCCATCCTCCCCCCATCAGGTTCCCCAAACGTCGGCAGCTCTGGCCCAAGAGGAAAGAACTAACAAGATGGCAACTGTAGGTTCCCCAAAAACAGCCTGACGGCGAGGTTCACTGCCAGCAAGTCCTCTTAATGGCCCGCCACTTTTTTTTTAAGGTACCAGCTTTACTGAGATACAACTCACATGACGGATATTTACCCCTTAACGTGTAGAACCCACCGGCTCCCCATACCTTCACAGTTAATCGTGCAACCACCCAATCCCAGAATATTTCCAGCACCCCAAACAAATCCCAGACCCATTCATCACTCCCCATCTTACCCAACATCCACAGCCCCCTGGAAACCACTAATCGACCTCCAGCTCTGTGGACTTGCCTCTCGGGGACACTGCACACAAATGGAATCACACAGGGAGTAGGCCGTCTGGATTCCTTCATCAAGTGTAATGTTTTCAAGGTTCTTCTAGGTTAACTTGGGCTGACTGATATCCCACAGTGGATATACCGCGTCGTGTTTGTTCACGCATCTATTGGTTAGCATTTGGATTGTGCCTGTTTTTTGACTTTTATGAAAAACGCTTCTGTGAACATTTGCGTGCAAGTTTTTGCACCGACCTGTTTTCAGTTATCAGCGGTATACACCTAAGTGACACACAGTAATTCTCTGATAAGAAACTGCTAAGCTGTCTTCCAAAGCAGCCATGCCATTTCACATGCCCCCCAACACTGCCTCAGCGTTCTGATCTCTCTACATCATCGCCATCGCTTGGTATTTTCTGGGCTTTCCTGTTGTTCTAATTGCAGCCATCCAAAGTGGGTGTGAAGGGGCCCCTCATCGTGGTTCTGATTTGCATCTTCCTGATGGCTAGGGATGCTGAGCAGTGTCCACGTGCTCCCCAGACTTCCATGTATCTTCTTTGGAGAAACGTCTACTCAGATTCTTTGAGCGGTTCTTACCTGGGCAATTGCCTTCTACTGTTACATCGTAAGGGTTCTTTCCTCAACATCATCGTTTTGAGACTCACCCATGTCCTTGCCAGCACAGGTGTTCATCGCTTTTTCTTTTTTCTTTTAATTTTTTTTAACACTTATTCATTTTTGAGAGACAGTGCGAGCAGGGGAGGGGCAGAGAGAGAGAGAGAGGGAGACCCAGAATCCAAAGCAGGCTCCAGGCTCTGAGCTGTCAGCAGAGCCCAAGATGGGGCTTGAACCCACAAACTGTGAGATCATGACCTGAGCTGAAGTCAGACACTCAACTGACTAAGCCACCCAGGCACCCCTCATTGCTTTTTCTTAATGTTCATTTTTTTAGAGCAATTTTAGGTTCACAGCAAAACTGAGTGAAAAATACAGTGAAATCTACCTCTTGTCCCCTCCGCACACCTAGTCTCAACATCCCCCACCAAAAGTGCATTTGCTGTGATCCATGAACCCATCATGACTCATCACGACCACCAAACCCCACAGTTCACATTACGGTTCACTCTTGGAGTATACATTCTATGGGTTTGGACAAAGCTGTAATAGCCCATCCATCACAGTATCATGTGAATAGTTTCATTGCCCCAAAAACCCTCTGTGCTCAGCCCATTCATCCTTCCCCATTCATCCTTCCCATCCTTCCTAACCCTTGCCAACCGCTGGCCTCTCTACTGTCTCCACAGCTTTGCCTTTTCCAGAATGTCATGTCCTTGGAATCACCCAATGCACAACCTTTTCAAATTGGCTTCTATCACTTAGTAACACGCATTTAAGGTTCCTCCATGTCCTTTCATGGCTTGATGGCGCCTTTCTTTTCGCCACTAAATAATATCCCATCATCTGGATGCACCACAGCTCATTTATCTATCTGCCTCCTGAAGGACACCTTGGTTGCTTCCAAGTCCTGGGAATTATGACTGAAGCTGCTGTAAACACCCGTGTGCAGGCTTCTGTGTGGATATGTTTTCACCTCCCCCAGGTGAACCACGGATCATGGTTGCCGGACTGCACGGTATCCTTTCAGACTGCAGTCACAAAATACCATAAACTTTGTGACTTACAAACAACAGAAACCTGTTTCTCACACTTCTGGAGGCTGGAACTCTGAGGTCAGGGTGCCGGCACGGTGGAGGGGGGATGTCTGTCCTGTAGTATAGACTTCTCGCTGGGTTCTCACATGGTGGAACAGCCAGGGGCTCTCTGGGGTTTCTTCTGAAGCCTCCACTCTCATGACCCAGTGACCTCCCAAACGCCCCACCTCCTAGCACTGTCACCTTGAACATTAGGTTCCACATATGAACCTGGAGGACAGAAACATTCAGCCCATTGCACAGTAAGAGTATGCTTAGTTTTGTAAAAAACAAACAAAACAAAAACTAGTAAACTTCAAAAGTGACGGCACCATGTTGCAGTTCCAACCAGCACAAATGAGAGCTCCTTCTCCGCCACCCTTACATCTGAGAACAGAAACCAAAACAGTACGAATAATAACAGCAAGAGAAAAAAAATAACAGCAAGTAAACAGGGAGAAGAAAAACTCAGGGGGGAAACCCCTATCATCAAAATCCTTACAGGGGTAAGATAAAAGATTGCAATAGTGAAAAAAAAAAATGTAAAAAGGAACATTCAGAAGCCAAAAAAGGAGCTCTTAGTAAAGAAAAACGTGTGGACAGGAACCTTCAGGAGAAGAGCTGGAAGCTAAGGAGGAAATAGCTCAGAAGGTCGAGCAAAGAAATAATGAGAGAATAACAAAGACAGGATGGGAAAACCAGGGAAAACCAGAAATTGGTGTACAAGAGCCAGTATTCAAACGTGGGCATTTTGGAAAGCCAGATTAGAGGAAATGGAAGAAAGGGAATATGAATAAACAACAACGAACTCCGGCCCGAAGACAAGTGCTTTTAGGTTGAGGGCCCATCAGGTGCTCAGGATGGAGACTTGCATCATTGAGAAATATCAGAAATCATGACAAGACACAAGCTTTTAAAAATTAAAAACAAAGCAAATTAAAAAGAAGAAGGAAAGAAGGGAGGGAGAGAAGGAGGGAGGGAAGGAGGGAAGGAAGGGAGGGAAGGAAGGAGGGAAAGAGAGAGGTCACTCTGCCTGTTTGAAGGACTTGTCCACAGGCAGTAAGGGAATTTGATTTTTCACTTGCCTTTGTTTCCCAAATCAAACACGTGGAATCTTAATCCAACAACAGAAAACAAGGCAATTACTAATTCAGAGAAAGTGAAAAAGCGTGGCAGGAAGGGAGATCAAGCCCGCAAACGGACTGCAGGTGCCTCGTGTGCTTGGCTTACCCGCACTTTAATTTTTTTCAAAATTAAACGTCAACACTCTCAAAAATCAGAAGATTGCACATAAAATTCCAGATTAAAAAAAAAAAAAAATCCGGCAAGATGTGGGCAAACTGCCTGCAGGACCTCAGGCCGCCCTGGACGCCGTCCACCCCATAGCCACCCCACACGCTGGGGTGCAGGCCGGAGGGCGCCGAACCTCCGGCCGCCGCTAACGGGGATCTTTGTTCCCCTCCACCCCCGCCACCCCCCCCCATTGCCCAACGCTCTCCTCTCCGCTCCCCCTCGCCTACTGCGCGCCCTCAGCAAAGATGGCACCCGTCCGGAAAGGAACAGTCAGCGTGACTTCCAGCTGGCTGCGTGCCCTCAGCAAAGATGGCATCCAACTTGAAAGGGTAGTGGCGTGACTTCCGGCCGGGCGGAGCGAGGCGAGGCTCGCTTCCGGCGGCGCCCAGAGTGACGTGACGAGGGCGCCGCGCGGCGTGGTCCGAGGACAGTGCGGGCGCGCATGGAGGTCAGCGGCGGCCCTCGCGGCGGCAGCTCAGGTCTCCCGGCGGCGGGGAAGGGGCTGCGGGGCTTGGGTGCCGAGGGCCGGAGGGCGTGGCCGGCTGGAGGAGACCGGACAGGCGCTCCGGGGCGCGGGGGGTCAGGGGGCTGGGCTGGCGGGGTGGAGACGGGTTGGGGGGGCCGGGGCGCGGCGCGAGGTGGGGGAAGGAGCGGCTCCCGCCCGTGTGCGCACGCGCACCTCCACCGCGATCCCGCATGGTGACCCGCGAGCGGCGCGCTGACCCTCGCGTCTCAGCGCGCAGGCCCCCGCGCCTTGGTGCGGGTGCGGGGTCTGCATCTGCGGGCGGAGCTTCGGGGCCGGTGTAGCCCAGTTTCGCTCCTGGACCGCAGCTCGCTCCCCAGATCGTGGGATCGACCGGTCGTGACTGTTTCCGGCTTCCCTCTGACCGGGCTCAGCGGGGTGCGGGCTGTTACCTTGGGGCCGGTGTTCTTCCTGAGCCTCTTATGCTGTGTAATTAGACTAAGCGTTTTACAGCGGCAATAATGCGCTGGCCACGACCGGGTTCCGGGAAACCGAAGGTCGAACACGTTACGCTCTCTGCTTTGGCAGGCGCGCGGACCCCGTCACTTGATCGCAGAGGCGGGCAGGACTGAACAGTATCGGGATATGTGACACACCCCTGGAGGAGGTAACGTCTTGCCTGGGTGTGGAGAGGTGATGGGTGATTTTGTGGGTGCTGTGCTGGGGGTGGGGGGCAGTCGCCCTGGCTGGGTCTATTGAAGGTGCAGGGCCTGTCGGGATGAGGGAGTAAACCCAGGAGGTCATTCTGAGCCACGTTGTGAGGCTGCGGGATGTGGGTCATACGTCCAGGGCTTTTCAGGAGCAGTCTGATGTGAAATATCGTCTTGTGTTTCTGGAAGTCCATCATTCTTGATCCTGGGTTACTTTTATTTTTTTTTTTCAACGTTTTTTATTTATTTTTGGGACAGAGAGAGACAGAGCATGAACGGGGGAGGGGCAGAGAGAGAGGGAGACACAGAATCGGAAACAGGCTCCAGGCTCCGAGCCATCAGCCCAGAGCCTGACGCGGGGCTCGAACTCACGGACCGCGAGATCGTGACCTGGCTGAAGTCGGACGCTTAACCGACTGCGCCACCCAGGCGCCCCCTGGGTTACTTTTAAAGTAAATGAAAGGACACTGTCCGATCTTGCGGAGACTCCCACCTAGGAACCCCGGGGCTGAACCTGGGGATCTGAATGGTTGAACTACCCCGTAGGCAATTGTGCTCTCCAGCCCTAGCTGTAATGCTCCTGGGGTTGGCATTTGGTTCCATCCTACAGCGAAACAAAAAGCCTCTGCCCCGGGTATGGGGCAGGCAGAAAGCAGAGGTTCTGGCTAGTGTGGAGAGTGGCCACAACGTTGTGTCACCTGCCGTGTTCTCGGATCTCTGACTCAGAAGCTGCGCCTGCATCACCCCTTTCTCTCCTTTTCCTCTTCAGGGCTTTGGACCTGGACCTGTTCACTAGGAAGCTGCCCTCCCTGCCACCCAGGCCATCATGGCAGCCCACCTGGTGAAGCGATGCGCGTGCCTCCTGAGAGAGGCCACCCTTCTGGCCCCTGTGGTGGCTCCGGTAGGCCGACTGAGGCTTGCCAGCGTGGCCCATAGGACTCTGACTTTCTCAGCCACCTGCCCCAGTTCCCACTTCCCAGGCCCCTTGTCGGGGCTTGTGGAGAAGGAACAACTGTCTGCCCCCTGTCCAGAGCACCAGGAGGTGGAGCGGCTCATTGAGAAGGCCACCCGGCCAGAGGAGCTTCTGGAGCTGCTCAGTGACGGTCGCTGCCTGCAAGAGAGCCATGCGGCCCTCATGCTTATCCAGCTTTCTCGCCTGCTGTCTGACAAGCCGGAAGACAGAGCCTCGCTCGTGCAGGATGCCCGCTTTCAGCAGCTTCTCCATCTCGTTGACAGCCAGGTGGGTTTCTAAAATGTTCTCTCAGGGTTCCCCGTGCAGAAAACAATGGCACCAGAGTCCAAAGCAGCCAGTCACTTTGCAGGTATAGATGGGAACTGTGCTGCCTTGCTTAGTCCTCTCCGTCCTGTGAGAAGTTTTTGTTGTATAGAGTCTAGGCTACTTTTGCTTGCTGTTCCCCACTGATCTCAGAGCGGTCCCGTTAGGTGAATGTTGCCATCCTTCCACCGTCCTTTCAGCAGCACACGGGACACAGAAGCACAGGAAGCCGCACTGGTTCCACCCGGTTCCTTGGGTGCTCATCCCCTTGCCAGGGGATGTGGGGTGACTGACGGGGAATCCCAGGCAGCCGGGCAGGGTGGTCAGACCTCAGGCCCTCTCTGGGCTGGCTGAGGAAGGACTCCCTTCAGCCAGGCTGTTCGCTCCAGTGCCAGGGGCCCGTGGCACTGGCTGCGTCGGCCCTCACTCCCTGCCTTGGTCCGTGCTACCGGGAAGAAGCCGTGCTTCCGACACTGAGCAGGGAACCCTGTATTCAGTTGTCCGAGAGGATGGGGAGGAGAGGCATGGATCGGGGTGGCGGTTGCACTAACAGTGTTTTCCAAACCAGAGGCTGTGAGAGTAGTGGATGTGGCTGGCTGGTTTTAATGAGATAGGGTAATGGAGAAAATGCCAGAATGCATGTGTGGTAAGGGGAGCATGGCATCCTGGAACCTCTTGCTTCAGTTAGAGGTGTGTGCTGGGGTCAGGGCACCAGTTTGCTTCCTGGTGATGCCATAGCTGGTGACAGTTCACTGAGTCCCTTCTTGTTCCGAGGCTGTAAGCCTGTAATTGTCAGTGCACATTTCACACGCACGGAACCGAAGCAAGTTCTGGGAGACGAGGGCACCAGTTTGCTTCCTGGTGATGCCATAGCTGGTGACGGTTCACTGAGTCCCTTCTTGTTCCGAGGCTGTAAGCCTGTAATTGTCAGTGCACATTTCACACGGAACCGAAGCAAGTTCTGGGAGACGAGAGTGAACCTTGTAACAGAGTCGTAAGCTGAAAGCAAGCGGGGACCAGAGTATGGGTAATGCGGATGGTGGCCAGGCTCTCTTATTTGAAAGTGTCCCTGCTGTCACGGAGCATGCGTGTCTCCAGCTGCCCAGCCCCTCCACGCCACCTTCCCTGTTTGCACTCAGCCCCCCCGCACCCCCTAACGGGCAGAGGCTGCATGCTGCAGGTGGAGCTGCACCTGGACCGCGGGGTCCTGCACCGGACTGTGACACACTGAGAACAGGGGGCCCCCTTGTTCAGAAACAGGCAGGCCCCCAGGAAGAGGGAAGCTCTGCCGTGCGCACTGGGGCTTTGGGGACGTCGTGGAGCCCAGCGTGAAGCTTCACGGCGTGCCGGTGTCTGACACGGTGCCGGTGGCAGCAGGTGGCTGGCCAGCCACTCCCCCCTCCGCCCCACTCCTCGCTGGTGCCAGGGAGTGTGGGGTAGGCAGGACTCTGTGACACCTGGCCTCTCTCTGCCCGCATATCAAGCGCTTTTTCACGTAGCTTCACGCGCGCCCCTGCGTGCTGGCTGGTGTCAGCAGCAGCCCTGGAAGGTGGGGGTTGGCGGGGTGCTGATGCCTGGGCATGCTCTGTAAGGATGTCACCTTTGCTGTCCTCGGTGGTCGCATTCCCAAGAAACTAAGTTTCCAGAAACCTTAGGACTGCTTTGTGGGAGAAAAGAGGTTCAGGGTTCGGGGTTTGTCAGATGCGATGTGGCCGCTGCTTCTGAAGAAGGGCCAGTGGGTCTGTAACACCTAAAAACTGTTACCGTCGCTACAAGCAACAGAACGAGCGGGTTGACAAAACTCTTAGTTCGGAGTCTGTCCCACATGCTTTCCCCTGGCTTCTGGACTCCACGGTTTTGCTTGGGTTTGGGCACACGTAGCCACAGCGAGTGTCTGTGGTCTCCCCTCAAGGGAAATCTTCTGACTCACACAGGGGTCCTTGCTCGCGGGTGACCCTGCACGGCTGACCAGGTGGCGCAGGAGGTAGACTTGGTGGTGGGCTGCAGACCAGCCCAGGGCAGGTGGGGTCCCGGCTGTGACTGCCCCGTGTGTGTCCCCTTCCCCCCCAACCCCCACCAGATAAGTGCTGTGTGGCACGGGACCCTCGTGAAACTGCTCCACAGCCTGTATGCACTGGCACTGCCCGCGGCCTGCAGGGAGCTGCGCTCGGTGGAGCAGGAGGTCCGCTGGCGCCTGCGCAGGCTCAAGTACAGGCACCTGGCCTTCCTGGCCGAGTCGAGCGCCACGCACATGCGGGAGTCCCCGGAGCTGCTGGCTGAGCTGCTGCTGCACCTAGAGCGGCGCTGGACGGAGATTGATGATGGCCGCACTGCGGTGGCCCTGATGGCGAAGACGGGGCACCTCTCTGAGCCGCTGATGAACCGTCTGGAGGACAAGGTACTGCGGCAGGAGCCCCGGGCAGCTGCAGGCGCACCCCGTGGCCACACAGTGGACCTAGCTGACAGTGGACCTAGCTAGCGGGCTGCCGGCTCTCCTCCTCTCCCCGGAGGGCCTCGGGGGTAGGGCAGAGCCTAAGCCGCGCTCACAAGGGGGCTCCGCTTAACACTTCTGGTGATGTGCCACACGCCCCCGGCAGTCAAGTCAAATTCGGCCCCCGCTCCTGTTGTAGCGAGAGCTGGCCCAGGTGGCTGCCACAGGAAGCTCGCAGCTCATGGGCTCCGGGTCCCCTGCCCTGGGACCCGGGGATAAGTTTGGCTGCAGACAGGCCACTTCGGGCCCAGGGGTGCCCCGGCTGAGAACCGAGTAGGCCCGCACGGCGGGGTACTGGGTTACTGAGCTCAGGTCCAGTCGCTGTCCTGCAGGGGCGGCGCTGCATGGGATCCCCGGCCTGGGCCGCCGAGCTGACCCTGAGGGCTGTGGTTGACAGTGCCTGGAGTTGGTGGAGCGCTTCGGCCCCGACGAGCTGCGGAAGGTGCTGGTGACGCTGGCGGCTCAGAACCGGCGTTCAGTGCCCTTGTTGCGTGCCGTCTCTTACCACCTGGTCCAGAAGCCATTCCCGCTGACAAAAGGCATGCTCCTGGATCTGGCCTATGCCTACGGTGAGCCTTCCCCATGAGGAGCGGCCAGAAGGGAGGCGCGCTGGCTGCAGCCGTGTCAAATTCGGTGCCCGCCCACCCGTGGCAGGCACCGGCCCAAGAGGCTGCCATAGGAACACCGTGGCTCATGGGCCCTGATCCTCTGTGCTGGGCCTCAGGGATAAATTCAGTCACGGACACCAAGCCCCTGGAGCTCCAGGCCAGGCACCGGGGGTGGAGGGAGGATAGAGCAGCCTGCCCACCCTCACCAGGTGAACCCTGGGGTCGCTCTGTCCCGAAGGCAAACTTGGCTTCCACCAGACCCAGGTGCTCCAACGCCTGGCCGCCGACCTGCTGCCCCACGTGCCCAGCCTGACGTCTGGCGAGGTGGCCCGTGGCGCCAAGTCCTTCGCCCTCCTGAAGTGGCTCAGCCCGCCCCTGTTCGAGGCCTTGGCCCAGGTGAGCCGGGCAGACCCTGCTCGTTCCACCGGGGAGGCACGGCCGCCCCGGACACTCCCCGGTTATGAACAGGGACTTCCTACCCGGCTCACTCATAGAGGCGCGGCCTCTGTGGGCAGTGGAGAATGGCGGGTGAGGACGGTGTCCTCCGTCGTGTCACTGGGCTCTGGAGGAGTTTCCATCCGTCTTCGGGTGGCTATAGCAGGACGTAGTGTGGACCGTGAGGCTCGGAATTTGCTCAGGACTCTAAACTTCATCCCCTGAAACAGCGAGGAGAGACACTTAACTTTACCTGCAGCGGCTTGAGGCTGCACAGACCACCCGGGGCGTTTGTGACACTACCACCGGTCTCTGGGTGGGGGCAATGAGCAGGGGGAGGTCTGGCCTGCCACCCTGTCCAGGTGGCCCCCGGGCAGCTGGGGGCTCGTGGGCCCTGTGGGAGGGCCCCTCTCATTCTGTCCTCCACCCCATGTGGCCGGCCCAGCACGTCGTAGACCGAGCCCACACCGTCACCGTGCCGCACCTGTGCAACGTGCTTCTGGCCTTCGCACACCTGAACTTCCGTCCCGAGCGAGAGGACAAGTTCTTCAGCCTGGTATGGTCTGTGCACCTGTTCACCCACCTGGGTGTGGAGGCAAGAGAGGGGGGCCCTGACCCGGGGGCTTCAGGGGTGAGAGGGGAGCTGGAGCCCTGTGTCACAGGGATGGTCTGGGGACAAAAGATGTGAGGTCCTCTACATGCCTGCTGTGCGGTCGTGTGCACAGGTCGGGAGGTGTCGGGTGGCTCACTCGCCGCAGGCAGGGCTAGGGGGCCACTGGTTCTCCCTTACTGTCCTGCTGGTGCTCTGAACCCTTGGCACACCACCATGCAAAGCGGGCCCGAGCAGGCCCACGCAGGCGTGACACATCTCGCGTGTGCACCTGGGCCTCCACGGGGACACTGCCCTCCTTGTACTCTCCCAAGTTCTCCCAGGGCCAGAAATCCATCCCTGTCCCCAGGGGCCTGTGATTTTGTGCCACAGGCCCTTGCTGCTGGGAGGGGCAGCAGGAAAGTCCTGCTGCATGTTGTGCTGTCCGTTAGTCCCGGGTGAGGAAGAAGGTTTCTGGTACTTTCTACTGGGGGAAGTGGGGGCTCCAAGCCTGGCCAAGAACGTCAGCCAGGATTGCTCCCAGTAGTTGTTCTAGCCTCAGCGCAGCCAAGCCATTCCAGCGCTCCGACTGCCTCCAGCCCAGGAGGTATGCGGCTGCTGAGCAGAGCCTCCCCGCCCCGCCCCTGTCCAGGTTAACGAGAAGCTGGGGCCCAAGCTGCGGAGCCTGCACCCGGCCCTGCAGGTGGATGTGGTGTGGGCACTGTGCGTGCTGCAGCAGGTGCAGGGGGAGGCGCTGCGAGCGGTACTCTGCCCTGAACTGCATGCCCGGTTCCTGGGTGAGTGCTGGGGCTTCCCCTCCCCTCCCTGACCCCAGGAGTCTGGGGGCCTCAGGCCTGGCAGGGAGAGGGCTCCGGAGCAGTGAGACGGTGCCCAGAGCTCACCTGGCTGGCGTCTGTTCCTCCATCCCTCTGCCTCTCCATGTGCGTGGCCCTTATGATCTTGTCTGCCCCGATGATGCCAAGTTCAGAGTCAGTTGGGATTGGGATCGAGGGTGTCACTGTCCCCTGCCTGGCTCCCCTCTTTGGCCCAGCGTCGGCCTTGGCTCACCCTCCCTTCTCGTTCTGCCTCAGGCAGCGAGTCCCCAAAGGACCAGAGCACCTTCCAGAAGCTGCTGCACATCAGCGCCACTGCACAGCTGGAGCACCCTGAGTACACGGGCCCCCTCCTGCCAGCCTCAGACTGGGCGCCCTGGCTCTTGGCCTGTGATGGGAAGGCCACACCCCTGCAGAAGGAACTGCGGGACACCCTGCGGGGGCTGCTGGGGAGCCCCAGCAGGGGCAGCTTCGCAGTGGCCACGCAGTACGGCTGGGTTCTGGGTGAGGCCCTCTCTGCACTACCCTGGTGGTGGGCACGGGGCTTGTTCTGTCCAGGACAAGGTCTCTGTGCCCCAGGGACGGTCCCTTCCATGTCCACCCGTGCCCCTCCCTAGATGCCGAGGTGCTGCTGGACATGGATGGCCAGTTCCTGCCCCTGAGAGACTTTGTAGCCCCACATCTCACTCCTCCCTCGGGGACCCAGCCGCTGCCCCCTGGGGCCAAGAGGTAGGTGGCCTGTGGCCAGCCTTGGACTCTGGCTTTTCTCTGGTGCCCCCCCTCATCCTTCCCCCTCCCCCAGGAGGATGCCTAACGCTCTGCCCCTCCCCCACCAGGCTGGCGTTCCTGCGCTGGGAGTTCCCCAACTTCAGCAGCCGGAGCAGAGACCTGCTGGGGCGCTTCGCCCTGGCCCGGCGTCACGTGCGGGCCGCCGGCTTCCTGGTGGTGGACGTGAGTACCGCCAGTCCAGTGGGCCCCTTTGTGCAGGACGAAGGGAACCCCGGAACCTCGTAGATTCCCTGTGGCCGCAGCCCTGAAGCGTCTGCTCAGGGCTCTTAGAGCAGGTCTGCGCCCCACGAGTGCCCGCCCCGGGGCCGCTGACCCCTTCCAGAGCAGACGGTCCTATGTGGGCCAGGGAACGAACCCAGGAGCACCAGACACCGTGTGAGGGTTTTGTCACATTTACTTCTTGTGGTTTTGGTATCTCAGTGGGTTTTTGTTTTTCACTTCAAAAATGGAAAAGTTGTCATCAGGTGCCACAGATTCTCAGATCCCTGGCCCCAGGGGTTCAGGCCCCGGCAGCTCCTTCCACAGCCACACTCAGCAGCTTCGTGGGCTTGGAGGGTGGGGAGGCCAGGTGTGGAGCAGCGGGCAGAGCACAGGTGCCCCCCCCCCCCCCCCGCCCCCCCCCCCCCGCAGGTCCCCTACTACGAGTGGCTGGAGCTCAAGTCTGAGTGGCAGAAAGGCGCCTACCTCAAGGACAAGATGCGAAAAGCAGTGGCGGAGGAGCTGGCCAAGTGACCCGGTCCATAGCCTGGACTGCACCCTGGGGGCCCTGGCCAAGTGACCTGGACTGCGCCCTGGGGGACCCGGCTCACCTGGACTGCATCGTGGGGGAGCTGGCCCGCAGCACCTGCTCTCTTGTGGGCAATAAACAGTGAATTCCAGTGTCCACACCAGGAGGTGTCCCAGACTTTGTCACCATTGCCACCACCCACCCTGCTCTCATGGTGGCCTGTCTGTCCCGGCTTCTCTGCCTCCCCAGGTCCCCTTGTCCCACATGTTCACACAGAGCCACCTGCTGTTCACACCATGTGGTCCACACCCAGGGTCCTGGGATTCAGCATTTGGGCCGCGAGGACTTCCTGGGTCAGGCCTGTAGGGTTTTTGAGGACACGGCTTGGGGTTCTGATCTTGGTGTGGGCACTGACCACAGGCATCCTGGGGGACGCCTCCTGCCTGTACTGTGGTCTCAGATGAGTGGAGGACCCCCAAGGACCCCAGCTGACCAGTGTCACTGGCTCTGGAACAGGGGACAGGTGCAGTCAGCTGACAGGATGCAGCTACCATCACCTCCAGACCAGGGGGATGCACCCTGTCCCTGAGCGGCCCGAGCCTCATCCCTGCCCCGCCCAGTAGTCTGTCCCTTCCCCAATCCTCCGCTGTAAAAGCAGGGTGACTGCCACATGCTGCCGTTTGCCCCCAGCAGCTCAGAGCGGGGCAGGGAGAAGGGCCATCTCCAAAGTGGTCCCTCTGGAAGAGCTAGTCCAGTCTCCCAAAACCGCACAGCTCCCACAGGCGTTGGGGTATGGGTGGAGGGGGGCCTCTGGCACTTGTCATTTGCACAGGCCAGAGGGAGGAGCAGCTGAGAGGACTCTGAAGCCGGTGTCCCTGAGTATAGGCAAGATGTGGGAGCAGGGCGGACATCATGCAGTGAAGGACGGGCATGGATGAGGGTTGGGGTGTGGAGCTGATCCTGTCCACTCAGGACCACAGGCTTTCACTGGAGACGCTCAGATCCCTTTGCAGTCTTGAGACATCACAGTGGTCCCTGTGTCCTCTATTACTCTTGGTGATGACATCTATAACTGGTTTGTGTTACCAGGACACCCAGAATAGGAACCCACGTGTAGGGCTACTGCCTCCATGCAGGGACCTCTCCTGCCACCCTTCACACCCACACCTCCCCCTGCTGGCGGCCACCAGCCTGACCTTCATCTCCACTCTTGTTTCCAGAGCTTTCTGTAGAGGAGTCTGCACAGCCCTCAGGCTGGATCTGCCTGGGCTCTCTTGGGAGACTCATCCGGGGGTCCATGCTCTGCTTCCGTGTTCCTGCAGGTGACCGGTCACCCCACACTCGGGGTGGAGGGAGCCTCGCTCTCCGGGATAGATGCCCGCCATGTGCATTTATGTGGGAGTTTGAGCTGCCCAGCCCTTCCAGAGTCACTATGCCGTCCTGTGCATTCCAGAAGGTGGTACGTCTTCCCTTGGCCAGTGCCAGGGAGCGCCCACTCCAGCGGCCAGTGGGCACCAGCTGCTGCCTCTGGGCCTTGCATTTCCCTGACGGCCAGTGCACTTGCATCGTTGCTCATCTGCGTGGGCTCTGGAGAAATTCCCGGCCCGGTTCTGTGTCCAGGACTTGATTCAGTCACCTTACGGAGTTGTCAGAGTTCTCTGTACACTCAGAACTCAGTTCCCCATCAGGAAATGGTTTGTGAATGTTTTCTCCCGTTTCATGGGTTCCGTCTTCACTTTCTCAGTGGTGGCCCTCAGGCAGCAAGCTTCCTGTTCTGGCAACATCCACCATATCTTCTTGATTTGCCTGTGCTCTTGGCATCCTGTCCCAGAGTCCTTTGGTGAATCAAGGTCATGGAAATACACCTGTTTTCTTCCGAGAATTTGATTTACTTAATTTTGCCCTTACAGATTTCTCCACTTCGAGTGAATGTTTGTATTTGGTGTGCAGTCAGCTCCACTCTGCACATGACTCTTAAGCTGCCCCAGTGCCATCACCAAGAAGATCATTCTGTCTTCTGTTCTTGGCACCTTTGTTGAAACTCTGCTGACCACAGGTGTCTGGGGTTAACTCTGGGCTCTCGGTAGCTGTCTCTTGATTGTTGCTTTGCAGGACATTTTGAAACTAGAAAGCGTGAGTCCTGGATTACATCAGAATAGCTTCTGCACAGTGAAGGAAACCACCAACAAAACTAAAAGTCAGCCTCCTGAACGGGAGGAGAGATTAGTACCCAAAGAATATAAAGAACTTATTCAACTTAACACCAAAAGTGAAATAATCCACTTAAAAATGGGCAGAACAGGGCACCTGGGTGGCAAGGTAGTTAAGCGTCCAGTTCATTTTGGCTCAGGTCATGATCTCATGGTTCAGGTGTTCAAGCCCCACATCGGGCTCTGCACTAACAGCAAGGAGCCTGCTTGGAATTCTCTGTCCCTCCCCCACTGCACTTTTCTCTCTCAAATAAACTTAATTTTTTAATGTTTATTTTTGAGAGACAGAGTTGAGCAGGAAGGGGCAGAGAGGGAGACACAGAGTCCCAAGCAGACTCTGAACTGTCAGCACGGAGCCTGATGTGGGGCCCAAACCCACAAGCCGCAAGATCATGACCTGAGCCGAAGTCAGACACTTAACTGACTGAGCCACCCAGGCGCCCCAAACTTTATTTTTTAAGGTTTGTTTATTTTTGAGGGAGAGAGCACAGTGGAGGAGGGGCAGGGGGAGGGGGAGCGGACAGAGCATCCAAAGCAGGCTCCGTGCTGATCGGGCTCAACCTCAAATGGTGAGATCACGACCTGAGTCAACATCAAATGCTCAACCAGCTGAGCCACCCAAGCACCCCTAACAAAATAAACTTGAAGAAAAGATGTGGAAAACCGGCACAACACATGAACGTTTTTCCAAAGAAGAGCTCCAGGTGCCTAACAGACACATGAAAAGATGCTCCACATCGCTCCTCAGGGAGATACAAACCGAAACCAGGATGAGATCACCTCACACCCGTCAGTGGCTAAAATCAACACAGGAAACGAGTTGTCAAGGATGTGGAGGAAGGGGGCCCTCCCGCACCACTGGTAGGGATACAGACTGGTGCAGCCACTCTGGACAACAGTATGGAGGGTCCTCAAAAAGTTAAAAACTACCCTACAATCTAGCAATTTCGCTACTAGGTTATTTACTCATATAATATAAAAACGTGAACTCAAAGGGATCTGTGCACCCCAGTGTTTACAGCAACATTATCTACAACTCCAAACTCTGGAAACAGCCAGGCCATCAACTGATGAATGGATAAAGGAAGACGTACAGACACACGCACACACGCACACACGCACTGGAATATCAGCCATCAGATAGAATGAAGTCTTGCCATTTGCAGAGACATGAATGGACCTAGAGAGTATTACGCTAAGTGAGAGAAGTCAGAGAAAGACCTACCATATGATGTCGCTCATTCACTGAAGAAATAAATGAACAAAGGAAAAAAGACAAACCGGAAAACAGACTCTTAACTGAGGGGCAGGGTGAGGGCTGGGTAAGGGAAACAGGTGAAGGGGTTTAAGCATGTTTTTCTTTTTTCTTTTTTTTTTTTTTTTTTTTTTTTGCTTATTTTTGAGAGAGACAGAGCACAAGTGGGGGAAAGGCAGAGAGAGAGGGAGACAATCAGAAGCAGGCTTCAGGATCTGAGCTGTCAGCACAGCCCGATGCAGGGCTTGAACTGCGAGATCATGACCTGAAACCAACTGAGCCACGCAGCCGCCCCTACACTTGAGCACTGAATGATCTGCGGAAGTGTTGAATGACTATACTGTACCCCCAAAACTAATACAACACTGTATGTTAACTACACTGGGTTTTTTAAAAGTGTGAGTCCTGCTTTATTCTCTATTTTCCAGGTAGATGGTTTTGGCTATTCTGGGGCCCTTGCAATTCCGTATAAATTTTAGAAGTAGCCTGTTGGGGCACCTGGGTGGCTCCGTTGGTTAAGTGTCCAACTCTTGGTTTCGATTCAGGTCAAAGTCCCACAGTTCACGAGTTTAAGCCCTGCTTTGGGCTTTGCGCTCATCGTAGTGCTGAGCCTGCTTGGGATTCTCAGCCTCCCCCCGCTTTTGTGTGTGCTCGTTCTCTGTCTAAATAAATTTTTTAAAAAAAAGGGAGCCTATCGATTCTTACAAAGAGGTAGTTCAGATTATGGTGGGGATTGCAAGGAAGCCTTAGATCAGTTTGGGGAGTGTTATCTTAACGTGATGCCTTCTGATCCGTGAACGTGGGATGTTTATTTAGGTATTCCTTAATTTCAACAGTTTTGTAATTTTCAGAGTATAAATTTTGAGTTTCTTTGGCTAAACTGATTCCTAAGTACTTTATTCTTTTTGGTGCCATCATGAATGGGATTTTCTTTATTTTAATTTTGGATTGTTTATTGCAATTTTAAAGAAATACAATTGATTTTCTCTCTTTTTTAATTTTTTTTAACATTTGTTCAGTTTTGAGAGACAGAGCATGAGTGGGGGAGGGGCAGAGAGAGAGGGAGACACAGAATCCGAAGCAGGCTCCAGGCTCTGAGCTGTCAGCACAGAGCCCAATGTGGGGCTTGAACTCACAAACCATGAGATCATGACCTGAGCTGGTCAGACGCTCAACCGACCGAGCCACCCACACGCCCCATCTCTCTCTCTTTTTTAAGAGAGAGCATGACAGCAAGGGAGAGGGGCAGGGTGGGAGAAAGAGACAGGAGAATCTTAAGCAGACTCCACACTCGGCTCAGAGTCCGATCCCACAACCCTGGGATCATGACTGAGCTGAAATCAAAGTCAGATGCTCAACTGACAGCCATGCAGGCACCCGACAATTAACTTTTCCTAATGGAAGTATAACTCACACACAATGAATTCACATACAATATTTTTACATGTGAAATGATCCCCATAAGTCCAGTTACCATCTGTCACCAAAGTTATTGAAATATTATTGACAGTATTCTTCATGCTCTGTGTTAACATATGTGACCTATTTGTTTTGTGACTGGAGGTTTGCACCCTCTTAATCTCCTTTATCTGTTTACCACCCCAACCCCTCCCTCCTGTGGTAACCAACAGTTGCTTTATCTACAAATGTGCTTCCATTTGGTGTATTTTTTTTAGATTTATTTGTAATTTATTTTATAATTTTGGGGGGAACCTCCATACCGTTTTCCAGCAGTGGCACCAACTTACATTCCCACCAACAGTGCGTGAGGGGCCCCTTTTCTCCACATCTTCACCAACACTGGTCATTTTTTTCTTTTTGATACTAGCCATCCTGACAGGTGAGAGTCGTGTCTTCCCGGGGCTCTGACTTGCGTTTCCCGGATGACGATGGTGTGGCACCGTTTACACGTCTTTTGGCCATCTGCAGGTGTTTGGAGAAATGTCTACTCGAGTCCTCAGCCCTTTTATTTGTTTAATGTTTGTTTATCTATTTTTGAGAGAGCACAAGCAGGGGAGGGACAGAGAGAGAGGGAGGCACAGAATCCAAAGCAGGCTCCAGGCTCTGAGCTGTCCGCACAGAGCCCGACGCGGGGCTCGAACTCATGAACCGTGAGATCATGACCTGAGCCAAAGTCAGACGCTCAACTGACTGAGCCACCCAGGCGCCCCCTCAGCCCATTTTTTAATAGGGTTATTTGTCATTGTTGTTTATATTAAGGTGTGTAAGTCCTTTATATAGTTGGATGTTAACCCTTTATCTGTTGTATGATTGGCAAATGCCTTCTCCCACTTAGTAGTTCTCTCTGTTTCCAGCTTGAAACAACCCCACCTTCTCTCGCCCTTGCCTGAAGAGACTGGTCCACAAAACCATTGCCGAGACCAGAGTCAGAGAACTTACTGCCCGTGTGCTTCTCTAGGATTCTTAAGGTTTCAGGTCTCACACTGAGGTCTTTGATCCATTTGGAGTTCACGTTTGTGCGTGGTTTAAGAAAGGTCCAGGTTTCCTCCCTCTGCCTGCAGCTGTCCAGTTGCTGAAGAAATGGGCTTTTTCCCATTGCATATATTTGCCTTCTTCATCATAGATTCGTCGGGGCACCTGGGCGGCTCAGTCGGTTAGGCGTCTGACTCTTGGTTTCGGCTCAAGTCCTGATCTCACAGTTTGTGAGTTCGAGCCCCATGTCGGGCTCCACAATGCACAGCCTGCTTGGGATTCTCTCTCCCTCTCTCTGCTCCTCCCCCACTTGCATTAGCTCTCCTGCTCTCTCAAAGCAAATAAATAAAATAAAATCTTAAAAAAATAGGTTCATTGACCCTATAAATGTGGATTTATTTCTGGGCTCTCTATTCAATTCTGTTAATCTGTGCATCCTGCCAGTACCGACTGTTTTGATTACTTATTTGCTTGGCAGTATAGTTTGAAATCTGGGAGTGTGATGCCTCCAGTTCTGTTCTTTTTCAAGATTGCTTTGGTTATTTGAGGTCAACAGTTGATTTTTTTTTTTATGTTATTTGCTAGGAGGGGGAGCACAAGTGGGGAGAGACAGAGAAAGAATCAAGTGGGCTCCACGCTGTCAGCACAGATTTTTATATTCTGATCTTGAATCCTCCAGCCTTGCTGAACCAATGTTATCAATCCTAATGATTTTTGCTGCTTTTAAAAAGATTTTGTCTTTGGGGCGCCTGGGTGGCGCAGTCGGTTAAGCGTCCGACTTCAGCCAGGTCACGATCTCACGGTCCGTGAGTTCGAGCTCCGCGTCAGGCTCTGAGCTGTCAGCACAGAGCCTGACGCGGGGCTTGAACTCAAACCACGAGATCATGACCTGGGCTGAAGTCAGACGCTCAACCAGCTGAGCCACCCAGGCACCCCTGACTTTACATATTTTTATATGATACGTGTGTTTGTGAGTCTGTCCACATCCACCCTGCCTGGGGTCCATCGAGCCCCCTCAGTGTGTGGGAGGGTTTTGTTTTCAGCTTGGGAAGTCTGCAGCTGTGCCTTCTTTGGATGCTGTCCTCCTCCTGGTACCCCGGTCCGTGTGCGGTCCGCATGTGCTGGTGCGGATAATGTGTTCCACACCTCTCGGAGGCTCTGTGCATTTTTCTGTTCTCTTCTCCAGCTCACGTAATCTCCTGTGATCTGTCTTCAAGTTCACTAGTTCTCCTCCCAGTTCAGATCTTCTGCTCAGCCCCTAAAGTGAATCTCGTCATTTCTGTCCCTTGTGGATATTCTCTACTTGCTGCTACCTCATCATCGTACCTTCCTTTGCTTTAACCGTGCTCTCCTTTAGCAGTGAGCATAACTTACAACAACCACCTTGACCATCTTTCTCTGTGACATATGGCATCCGGTCGCTCTTGTAGGCAGTTTGTGTTGCCTGCTTTCTCGCCAGTACATGGGTCATACTTCCTATCTGTGCCTGGTAATGTTTTGTTGGCAACTGGACATTTATTTTTTTAATTTTTTTTTTAACGTTTATTTATTTTTGAGACAGAGAGACAGAGCATGAACTGGGGAGGAGCAGAGAGAGAGGGAGACACAGAATCTGAAACAGGCTCCAGGCTCTGAGCTGTCAGCACAGAGCCCGAAGCGGGGCTCGAACCCACGGACCGTGAGATCATGACCTGAGCCGAAGTTGGACGCTTAACCGACCAAGCCACCCAGGCACCCCGGCAACTGGACATTTAAAAAAAAAAATTTTTTAGGGGTGCCTGGGTGGCTTGGTCGGTTAAGTGTCCGACTTCAGCTCAGGTCACGATCTCACAGTCCGGGAGTGGCTCTGGGCTGACGGCTCAGAGCCTGGAGCCTGCTTCCGATTCTGTGTCTCCCTCTCTCTCTTCCCCTCCCCCGTTCATGCTCTGTCTCAAAAATAAACGTTAAAAAAACTTTTTTTTTAATTTTTTTTTATGTTACTTTATTTTTGAGAGTGAGAGAGACAGAGCGTGTGTGGGGGAGGAGCAGAGAGAGGGAGACACAGACTCTGAAGCAGGCTCCAGGCTCTGAGCTGTCAGCACAGAACCCGACGCGGGGCTGGAACCCACAAGCCGTGAGATCATGACCCGAACCAAAGTCGGACGCTCAACCGACTGAGCCACCCAGGCGCCCCAGCAACTGGGCATTTTAAATAAAATATTGTAACAACTCTGGGTTCTGGCCCAACACCCCCTCTCCTCTGGGGCTTGTTACTGTCGTTACTTGCCCGTTTGCTTGGTGATGGGTTAGATGATTTGGGGGAAGCCCACTCCTTTTCCCCTGCAGGGCCCTGGGGCTTTTTCTCGGTGAGGTGCGTGGCTGCGCCCCCAGTCACCCGGGCCCGCTGCCTAGGCCGCGTCTTCACTGGCTCAGTGTGTCTTCTCCCAAAGGCCTTTGACCACAACCTCCACAGTCCCGAGGGGGCGCTCAGCTTCACACTACCCCCTGCTCAGTTGCAAGTGAAGCCAGATCCTGTGGGAAGAAACTGGGAGCCACCCACTTCACAGCCCGGCCAAATCTCAGCCAGGGCAGGCAGGCTTGGGAGAGACACCCCCCAGTGTGGGAGCTGAGCCCTCAGCGGACGGGGGATGGCAGCCTCTTCTGGTGTGGAACCATGGCCTCGAGGGGCTGCCAGGCCCAAGGGAGGGTCTCCCTCCCACACACGGAGGCTAAAGGGAGGAGGGGCCACCTCGGTCACACTGGCCTGGGACTCCTGCCCCCACCCCTGCAGCAGGTGGCGTCTCTGGCCAGGAAGTGCTGGGGGACCGGGGGCCCTGTGCTCTTCGGCCGGGTCAGGTGCATTCTCTGCCTTGGAGAGCAGGAGCTCGCGCCCCTCGGTTCCACTTCCTCGAGGACTTGGCACTCAGTGTCTTGAACAGCTATTTCATTTGCACATCAGACCCTTTCTGGGAGCTTTAACTGTTGGCCATAAGATCTCCACCGGTGTCACGGGGAGGTTGGCCGGTGGAGCCCCTCGTGCTTCCGTTCTGGAAGTCTGTCTGCTTTGCCTTCTTCTCTTGCCCCGTTGCAGGATTAGGATCTGCGGCCTCGTGTTGAAAACGGGCACAGCAGCGGAGGCCCTTGTCCCGGCCCGGCCTTAGCGTTCAGTCTTCTGGCTCCCGGCCCGGTGTCGGCTTAAGATTTTTGCGTATGCTTTTTATGGAGGTAATTTTAACTTGCTGAGAAGTCTTTTACAATCGGAACGGCTGTTGGATTATGCGATTGACACAATCACATAATTTCTCTTCTCCAGCTTGTGGGCTTGACAGGTTCCGCTGAATGATTCTCACATGCTGAGCCGCCCGTGCACACCTGGTCAGAGGTGTGTGATTGTTCTGTACATTGTTGGATTGGATTTGCCAATATTTGATTGAGAATTTTTGTGCCTAAGTTCATGGGAGAGATTGGGCTGTAGTTTTTGTTTGTATTTGGTGCTGTCCTTGCCTTGCTTTGGTAACAGTATTTAACTCTGTCTCGTGGCACACCTGGGTGGCTCAGTCTTTAAGTGTCTGACTCTTGATTTGGGCTCTGGTCATGACCCCAGGGTTGAGATCGAGCCCCACGTTGGGCTCCATGCTCAGCATGGAGCCTGCTTAATATTCTCCACCTTCCCCCCCCGCCCCGCCCCACCGCCTCTCTCCCTCTCTGCCCTTGGCCCTTGTTTCCAGCTCATTCTTTCTCTCTCACAAATAAAAATAATAATAAAATAAATTTGTCTCAGGAAACGAGTTAAGAGGCATTCCCTTAGGGCGCCTGGGTGGCTCAGTCGGTTGAGCATCCGACTTCGGCTCAGGTCACGATCTCGCGGTCCGTGAGTTCGAGCCCCGCGTCAGGCTCTGTGCTGACTGCTCAGAGCCTGGAGCCTGTTTCAGTTTCTGTGTCTCCCTCTCTCTCTGACCCTCCCCCGTTCATGCTCTGTCTCTCTCTGTCTCAAAAATAAACGTTAAAAAAAAAAAAAAGAGGCATTCCCTCCTCTTCTGTTTTCTGGCAGAAATTGCTTTTTTTTTTTTTAATTTTTAGTTTATTTTTTGAGAGAGAGAGAAAGAGAGAGAGCAGGGGATGGGGCAGAGAGAGAAGGAGAGAGAGAATCCCAGGCAAGCGCTGCACCATCAGCACAGAGCCCGATGTGGGGCTCTAACCCACAAACCATGAGATCATGACCTGTGCCGAATGAAGAGTCAGATGCTTAACCAACTGAGCCACCGAGGGGCCCTGGGCAGAGATTGCTTTAAGTTGATATTAATTCTACTTTAGGGGTGCCTGGGGGGCTCAGTCGGGTAAGCATCCGACTTCATCTCAGGTCACGATCTCACGGTTTGTGAATTCAAGTCCCATGTTGGTCTCTGTGCTGACAGCTCAGATCCTGGAGTCTGCTTCGGATTCTGTGTCTCCCTCTCTTTCTGCCTCTCCCCTGCTCACGTTCTGCCCCTCTCTCTCTCTCAAAAATAAATAAACATTAAAAAAAATTTTTTTAATACTTGGTAGAATTCCCCAGTGAAATCATCTGGGCCTGAAAGTTTCTTTGGGTGAACTTTTAAATTAAAAAGTAATTTCTTTCATGGCTACAGGACTGTTCAGATTATCCATTTCATCTTGCTTGCTCGAATTTGATGGATTTTAATGTTTCTCATGCTTCCGGGATTTCATGCGTCACTCTGGCGCTCCCAGAAGAATATCTCACCTGCCACCCGGGCTTCCTGCGGCCCCCTCGGGCTGACATGGAACTAACCATCCAGCCCCCCGGTGTGCTCCTGGCCCTGGTCATCTGTGTCTGCTCTTTTAATGTTGGCAGCCTCGTTAGAGGTTTATCTATCTTACCAATTCTTCAAAGAATCTTTTCTTGGTTTCATTGATGCCCTCTCTTTTCCTGTTTTCCATTTCACTGATTTCTGCTCCTGACTTTATTATTTCCTTCTTTCTGCTTGTTTTGGTTTTATTTTGCTCTTTCTTCCCAAGTTTCACAAGGTAGGACCTACGATGACTTTGAGGCCTTGATGACTCTTGGCACTCGCAGACCACACACTTTGATGTTCCGTATTTTTATTTTTATCCAGTTGAGTTCTGTGTTTTTTTAATTTTTTTGACGTTTATTTATTTTTGAGACAGACACACGCACACAGAATCTGAAGCAGACTCCAGGCTCTGAGCTGTCAGCACAGAGCCTGACTCTGGGCTCGAACCCACGAAACACGAGCTCATGACCTGAGCCGAAGTTAGATGCTTAACCAGTTCTGTGTTTTTAAAAATGCCCTGGAGCACTTGCAGTTTGAGCCAGGATCATTTACAAGAGTGTGGTTTTCTTCCCAGTGTTTGGAGATTTTCCTCTTGCTGATTGACTTTGTGGGAGTCCACTGCAGTCTAAGTACAAACCCTGTGATTTCAGGTATTTTAGACATGTTGACGTTTGCCTTACGGTCTGGGGTTTGATCTGTCTTGGGGAACATTTCCCACGTTGAACACAGAGTCACTCTGCGCTGCTGGGGGGACCACCCCGCAGACCACTGCGGGCGGGCGACGTGACTCCCTTACATCTGGCTGCTTTTCTGTCTAGAGGTCCTAATGGTCAAGTCCAGTCCTCCACCGTTCCTGCAGACCGGCCCCCTCCTCTCAGCTCAGTCAGCCTCGGCCTCATGTGTTCCGAGGTTCCGAGAGCCAGTGTGTGTGGCTCCATTACCCGTAACGTGTGTCAGTCTGTTGCCGCCTACCCCTTTGCCCCAAAGTGCACTTTCTCACGTATTGACTTAGCCACCCCCGCTTGTGGTTGTGTGTTGTGTGTGTTTGGTTACTATTCGTGTCATTTTCTGTTATTTTCTTCCAGCACAGCTGTCACTGGACTTGAAGTGAGTTTATTATAAACAGCATGTAGTTGTCTGGCTTTTTTTTAATGATTATTTAACTTGAGAGAGAGAGAGTGCGCGTGCGCACATACGCACGCACAAGTGGGGGAGGGGCAGAGAGAGGTAGACACAGTCCCCAGCAGGCTCCACGCTGTCAGCACAGAGCCCACATAGGGCTCGGTCTCACCAACCCTGAGATCATGACCCGAGCCGAAATCGAGAGTTGGCCGCTTAACCAGCTGAGCCCCCCAGGCACCCCCAGTCTTGCTTTTCTATCCACTCTGCAAATCTTTGCCTCCTGATTTGTGAATTTATTTTCATTTATTTATTTATTTATTTGAAAAAGAGCACGAGGAGGGGAAGGGCAGAGGGAGAGGGAGAGAAGAGAATCCCAAGCAGGCTCCACACTCAGTACTCGGTACAGAGCCCCACTCAGGGCTCAGTCTCACTAACGCGGTGAGATCATGACCTGAGCCGAAACCGGGTCAAAACGAAGTCTTGGACAGACGCCTAACCGACTGGGCCATCCCGGAGGCAGGAGGGTTCTCAAGTGTTGAAAGAAAGTGTCGTTGAAAGAAAGTGTCGCTGGAGAAGGAAGGCGCTTTGGCCACAGGTACACACCCCGCCTGCCTGGAAAAGCAAGCCTGTTGACAAAGGAAGGACAGGACAAGTGAGCACCTGGAGGGAGGAGGGGTGGGGCCTGGGAAAGGCAGAAATGCTGCATGACGGGCTGGCTTGAGGGGAGAAGTGCACGGGGGCTCTCCTCGGTGCTCCCTTGGGTCTCTCAGCCGCTTCCCTGATTTTGTCTTCATCACTAGATGTCACAGGTCAGGCGTCCCGACGTGGGTTGCCTTAGGGCTTGAGATTTGCTCAGCTGCTTGAAGATATGTTTCTATTTTTTGCCTACAAGCTTCAGCTATCATTTCTTTGAATACTCTTTTTCCTTAGTTTTTATTTTATTTTTTCCTTATTTATTTTTTGAGAGAGACAGGGCACGTGCAGGGGAGGGGCAGAGAGAGAGGGAGACACAGAATCCGAAGCAGGTTCCAGGCTCCGAGCTGTCAGCACAGAGCCCGACACAGGGCTAGAACTCATGGACCGTGAGATCATGACCTGAGCCAAAGCTGGACACTCAACCGACTGAGCCACCCAGGTGACCCCCTCCCTCTTTTTTTAATGTTTTTTATTTTGAGAGAGAAAGAGAATCTCAAGCAGGCTCCGCACTATCAGTGCAGAGCCCGACGTGGGGCTTGAGATCATGACCTGAGTGGAGATCAAGAGTTGGTCACTTAAGTGACCGTGCTGCCCAGGCGCCCCTGTTTTGGTTGTCTCTTATTTCCTGCATTTCTTATTAGATTAGTCAGGAGGAAAGGAGAGACCAGCCTATGCCCAGACTGGAAGCCCCTCAGGACTGCTGAAGGACTTTGGGTTTCTGGAAAATCTGTGTTGTCCAGATGGTAGGGGGTCTGCAGGGCAGTGGGAGCTAGGAGGGGGTCTGCCAAGGCAAAGGGTGAAGGGCCCTAGAAGGAGGCAACTTAGGAAAGCCTGGGAGGTGTGGATGAAGGGTGTGGGGGAGGAGAGGAAGAGAAGGGGAGCCCATGGGGGGGGGGGGGGGGGGGGACGAGGGGACGGGTCGCCGGCATCGCCAGCAGGTGACAGGGTGCAGGACGCAGAGAGCCAGCCCCACGCTGCGTCTGGGGTCGCGCCAGCAGCAGACAAGGTGGGGGACACTCCCCCCACCCCCACCCGCGACAACCGCCGCTCTGATTCCCTGCCTGCACCCAGCTCAGGGGTGGTGACAATGGTCATCTGTGTCCCCGGGCCGGAGCCTGGCACTGGGCGGGTGTGAGCGCGGGAGGGCCTGGGTGGGAGTGAGGGCACAGATCAGGGAGGCTCGAGAGCGCTGTCGCCCCTGGGGTGTGGCCCGGGCGGCCTCCGGGACGAGGAAGGCGTGTCTCCTCTTCCTCCGCCCGAGAGCCCAGCGGCGGGGGGCACGGGGACCGGGGCGGGAACTGGGGTTGGCCGCGGCTCCCCCTCCCTCGGGGCCGCCCGCCCCGCGGCGCTCCCACCGGTTTCCCTGCCCTCCGGTTTCCATGGAGCCGGGAGGCGGTTGCCACGGAGACCGACGGCGAGGACCAGCCAATCAGCGTGGAGCTGCGGCTCCAGCTCACCTCCGGGATGGAGGCAAGGGGTGGGGGGCGCAGGAGGCCGGGCACCAGGACTGCGCCGCCGCCTCCCCCAGAGCGCCCAGGCCCCCGCAGCCCGAGTTCTGGCGACCGTCCCCGCCCCCGCCCCTGCCAGTTCCCGGCTTAGGGGTGATGCTCCATGGGGTCGGGCTCCTCCCGTTAAAGACGGAGATGCTGCGGGAAAGGCGGGGCCGCGCGGCGCGGAAGGAGGGCGCAGCCTGGGTCGAGGGAGGGAGGGAGGCTGCACCCCCACCCGGCGCCTCCCCCCTGCACGGCCCTCCGCAGTGCTCGGAGCGCACGCGCACGCTCACTCGGGGCGCCAGCGGGCGGGGCGCCTCTGACATCATCCGCTGACCCCCACCCCCCGGCCGAGGGGCGGTGGCCGCGCAGGCTCAGCCTGACGGACACACGGACAGACCGGGCACGGAGGGAAGGGCGCGCGGTCAGGCCATGCCCGGGGAGGCTGCCCGCGCCGAGTTGCTGCTGCCGGAGGCGGGCGGGCCCGGGCCCCGCACAGGTGAGGTCTCGCTCCTGCGTGCGTCTCGGCCGCCCCCCGCCTCTCCCCGCCTGTCCCTCTCCGCCCTTCTCTACCCAGCCCCCCTCCCCGTCCCCTCCCGGGTCCTTTTGGAGTCCTGCCCTTTCGAGCACCTGAATCCTGACCCCCCCCCCGCCCCCACCCAATGCCCCGCAAGTCCCAACTCAGGACTGCGGGGAAGGGCAGGGGGAACCCGGGTGTCCTCCAGGAGCCAGAGGGGCCTTGTGGGGATCATCCCCCAGCTCTGGGGCTCGCGGGCCCACCGCCCGCCCTCTGGGCCGCCGCCCCATTGTCTTCGAGGAGCCCAGGGTCAGGCAGTCCTGGGCGGCTCAGGTCTCAGCTGAACCCTCAGATGCCTGAAGGCCACCCCAGCGCCGGTGACTGGTCGGGCCTGGGTCTGCGGAGCAGGACTGGAGCTGGAGCCTGGGGAAGGCAGAGGGGCCGCTGTGAGCCGGGGTGCCCTGGGGGAGCAAGGTCTGGGGAACTAGGGCCGGGGCGCAGGCCCACATCCTCAGAGAGGCCGGGCCAGCACTGCTGGTGGAGGCTGAGGGGGTCTGCCTGGGTCTGGGAGGGCCAGCCAGGGTGACCAGCCGGAGGTCAGCCATGTGTGGGTCCTGGAGGGCCATGGGCACCTTGCTGTGGATAGAAGTCACCCAGCAATTTGACCAGTCCTGGGCCCAGGGGCCCGGTCTCCCTCTGGGGTCCCGTAAAGTGGATGGAGGCTAGGACTCCCCAGACCCAGGGTCTCAGGCTGGCTCTGCTCAGGCCGCTTGATGACCTTGATGGTTACAAAAACCTTTGACCTTTGGCTTCCCTTCCCCTCCCCCCTTGGCCCAGCTCTGCCCTCTCCCTGCCCCAGTGCAGGTTGGTAAGGGCACCACACTGGCTCTGTGCCAAGAGCCCCGACTCCACCCGACCCCGCCCACCACACCCACCTCCAGGCCCTGGGTGTCTGTCACACTGCAGCCAGCTTGTGAACCCGCTTCTCAGGGTCCCCCCACCACCTGAGAATCCCAGTGGTGTGGCCCAAGGGCCCCGGGCTCAGCCACGGCTGCAGGCCCGCGGGTAGGCCCGGGAGGGGGCTGCCCCTTTGTGAAAGTTTCCTCTCTAGTCCTGGCAAATACTCTACTTTGCAGACAGAAAGCCAGGGCACAGAGGTACTTGGGGGGTGATCGCAGGTGAGCATCATAGAACAGGACCCCCAGAGGCAGCCTCCCTAACACTGCCAGGGGACCCACTCGTGTGTTCCTGGGCAGGGGGGGAGCCCTTCCAGCCCCCCGTGACTCCCCAGGGCCCGTTCCCACTGCAGCGCTGCCCCCGCTGTGTGCTCCAGCCCAGGGCCTGTCCCGTCAGCTCTGGGAGCAGGTACGGGGCAGGGCCGGCTACAAGCAGGCAGGCTGGCCTCAGGTGCCCACGGGGCAGTGAGGAGAGGGATGAGGAAGAGGGCCCGGGCCCCCGCCTCACAGGAGCTGTGAGGCCTTCATTGTCCCAGGGCAGCTGAATGCGGAGGCCTCTCCCTAGAGGTCACGAGAGGTCACAGACTGAGGGCAGGGGGCCAGCCAGCTGGCACCCAAGGAGACGGGTACCAGCCTCACCCCTGCAGAGCCTCAGAGAGAAGCCCATTAGTGTGTTCGGCTGACCCCCTGCCACTCCCCATCCCCCCCGTTGCTGCTGCGCTGCGCCCCACGCCAGATGGTGCGGCCCCAGGTCACTCTCCCACCCGCCCTGCACTCCACACCCCGTACCCTCCTCACGCCCTTCTCTTCCCACAGAGTCATCCTGTGATGTGGCCTCGGCCTCCACCCCTAGAGGGGACCGGCTGGAGCACTGTGCCCTGAGCCCGGGTCCTGGCGGCCTGGCCCTCGAGTTCCTACCCAGCAAGCCGGGCACCCGGCCCCCGCCGGAGGGAGCCAGCTGGGATGCGGGGCCGCGCGGCACCCCCTCCGCCTGGGCGGTCCCCGCAGAAGGCAGCCCCAGCCCTGGGCCACCCGAAGCCCGGCCCGCCGGGGGTCCCCCTCCAGCCACCTTGGAGCCCCGGATCGTGATGGGCGAGGAGACCCGCCGGGCGCCCCCGCCACCCAGGGCAGCCCTGCCAGAGCTCAGGGACCGGGAAGGTGGGCATCCCAGCCTGAACCCACCCTCCGAGTTGTGTTCTCAGGGTGACTCTCCTGTGCCTTGCCCTGCCCCAGACCCCGACTCCTACTTCACGCCTCCCTCCACCCCCACCGAGACCACCTGTGCCCTGCTCCTCGGCACAGGGCCCCGCAGGGACACCCGGGACACCCAGGCTGAGCTGGGGGACTCGCCGCCAGCCTCGCCCTCGGGCTCTTACATCACAGCGGACGGCGACAGCTGGGCCTCGTCCCCGTCCTGTTCCCTGAGTCTACTGGTCCCGCCCGAAGGGCTGGACGTCCCCTCAGGCTGGGGCTTCTCCCCGCCGGGGTCTGTGGCAGACGAGCAGGAGCCGTCCCCTGCCGGGCCCCCAGGGCCCCCGTCCCCGGAGTCCAGCATCTCGGCAGACAGCAGCTCTTCCTGGGGCCAGGATGGCCACTTCTTCGAGCTGGACTTCCTGGCCAACGACCCAATGATCCCCGCCTCCCTCCTGCCTTTCCGGGGCAGCCTCCTCTTCCAGGTGGAGGCCGTGGAGGTGACGCCGAGGGCCCCTGAGGAGGAGGAAGAGGGGGAGGAAGAGGAGGAGGAGGAGGAGGACAGCCGGGACTCTGCAGGGGACCCAGCCGGGGAGGGCGAGGACGACAGCACGTTCGCCTCCTCCCTGCAGTCACTGTCTGACCTCTCCATCACCGAGGGCATGGACGAGGCCTTCGCCTTCCGGGACGACACCTCAGCGGCCTCGTCCGACCCCGATTCTGCCTCCTATGCGGGGGCAGACGACGAGAGGCTGTACAGCGGGGAGCCCCATGCGCAGCCCGCCACCCTGCTCCAGGATGGCCCTGGGGGGCTGCCCGCTCCTGGGATCTCTGAGGGAGAGGCCGGCTGGGCCATGGAGGGCCACGAACCGGGTGCCCAGGAGACAGGGGCGGTCCCTGCTCCCACCCTGCAGGAAGCCCCAGGCCACCCCTGGGTGACCTCGCAGGACTGGGGGGAGGAGGAGGGCTCCGTCCTGGGCCCAGCGCCTGTTGCCACAGTCACACTTCAGCCCCTGCAGTTGGAGGACGGCGCTGCCGTAGGCCTGGCCCCTTGCACTGCCCCAGAAGAGGGGGACCTCACACCAAGCCCAGACTCTCCGCAGACCCTGAAGCAAGAAGCAGGCCAGGACCCTGACTCTGTGGCCCCAGCCCGGCCCCCACAGGACACAGGCCTCCCCTTGGGCCGGGGGCCTGCCGCTGCGGCCAGGCTTCAGAAGCTGCACGTACACACCCCAAGGATCAAGCCTGTGGTCACCGCAGCCCAGCAGGAAGGACAAACAACCTTGGAACCGAGGCCGGCACCTGAGGAGAGGGACACAAGACACGCTGGAGGCCTGGAGCCTTCGGCCTGGAACCAAGCCCAGCTGGAAGGCGTGGAGCCAGCTGCAGACACTGGTACACTCTGGGCCTCAAGGGGAACTGCAGGCACCCCCAAGTCTGCCACGGAGGCCGCACAACCCCCACAGCCTGCCACGAAGACCCCAGAATGCCCCAAGGTTGCCACGGAAGCCCTGGAGCACCCCAAGACTACCACAGAGGCCCCAGAACACCCTGAGCCTGTCCCAGAGGCCCCAGAACACCCTGAGCCTGTCACTGAGACCCCAGGACACCCTGAGTCTGTCCCAGAGGCCCCAGAACACCCTGAGCCTGCCATGGAGACCCCAGAACATCCTGGGCTTGCCACAGAAGCCCCAGAACATCCTGGGTCTGTCATGGAGACCCCAGAACACCCTGAGTCTGTCACTGAGACCTCAGGACGCCCTGAGTCTGTCACAGAGGCCCCAGGACACTCTGAGCCTGTAACAGAGGCCCCAGAACACCCTGAGCCTGTCACAGAGACCCAAGAAC
>NC_064816.1:58645613-58647569 GCF_023721935.1 Panthera uncia | reverse complement strand
AACAGAGGCCCCAGAACACCCTGAGCCTGTCACAGAGACCCAAGAACATCCTGGGTCTGCCACGGAGACCCCAGAACCCTCTGAGCCTGCCACAGAGGTCCCAGAACATCCTGGATCTGCCATGGAGACCCCAGAACACCCTGAGTCTGTCACCGAGACCCCAGAACACCCTGAGCCTGTCCCAGAGGCCCCAGAACACCCTGAGCCTGTCCCAGAGGCCCCAGAACACCCTGAGCCTGTCCCAGAGGCCCCAGAACTTCCTGGGTCTGCCACGGAGACCTCAGAACACCCTGAGTCTGTCACTGAGACCCCAGGACACCCTGAGTCTGTCCCAGAGGCCCCAGAACACCCTGAGCCTACCATGGAGACCCCAGAACATCCTGGGCCTGCCACAGAGACCCCAGAACATCCTGGGCCTGCCACAGAGGCCCCAGAACATCCTGGGTCTGTCACGGAGACCCCAGAACACCCTGAGTCTGTCACTGAGACCCCAGGACACCCTGAGTCTGTCACAGAGGCCCCAGAACATCCTGGGCCTGTCACCGAGACCCCAGGACACCCTGAGTCTGTCACAGAGGCTCCGGAACATCCTGGGCCCGTCACCGAGACCCCAGAACACTCTAAGCCTGTCACAGAGGCTCTGGAACATTCTGAGCCTGTCATAGAGGCCCCAGAATGCTCTGAGCTTGCCACAGAAGCCCCAGAACACTCTGAGCCTGTCACAGAGGCTCCAGAACACCCTGAGTCTGTCACAGAGACCCCAGAACACCCTGAGCCTGTCACAGAGACCCCAGAACATGCTGGGCCTGTCACCGAGAGCCCAGACCACTCTGAGCCTGTCACAGATGCCCTGGAACATTCTGAGCCTGTCACAGAGATCCTGGAACATCCTGGGCCTGCCATGGAGGCCCCAGAATACCCTGAGGCTGTCACAGAGGCCCTGGAACATCCTGGGCCTGTCACCAAGACCCCAAAACACTCTGAGCGTGTCACAGAGGCCCTGGAACATTCTGAGCCTACCACAGATGCTCTAGAACTTCCTGAACCTATGGAGGCCCTGGAGCACCCCAAGACTACCACAGAGGCCCCAGAACACCCTGAGTCCATCCCAGAGACCCCGGAACATCCTGGCCCTGCCACAGAGGCCCTAGAACATTCTGAGCCTGCCACGGAGACCACAGAATGCCCTGAGGCTGCAACTGAGACCCAGGAACAGCCTGAGCCTGCCACGGAGACCCTGGAACACCCTGAGCCTGCCACGGAGGCTCCGGAACACCCAGAGCCTGCCATGGAGGCCCCAGAACACCCACAGCCTGCCAGGGAGGCCCCAGAACACTCAGAGCCTGCTATGGAGGCCCCAGAACACTCAGAGCCTGCTATGGAGGCTCTGGAGCACCCCAAGACTACCACAGAGACCCCAGAACACCCTGAGTCCATCCCAGAGACCCCGGACCATCCTGGGCCTGCCATGGAGGCCCCAGAATACCCAGAGCCTACCACAGAGGCCCTGGAACATTCTGAGCCTACCACAGAGACCACAGAATGCCCTGAGGCTGCAACTGAGACCCGGGAACAGGCTGAGCTTGCCACGGAGGCCCCAGAACAGCCTGAGTCTGGCACGGAGGCCCCAGAACAGCCTGAGCCTGGCACGGAGGCCCCGGAACAGCCTGAGCCTGGCACGGAGGCCCCGGAACACCCTGAGGCTGGCACGGAGGCCCCAGAACAGCCTGAGCCTGCCATAGAGGCCCCGGAACACACTGATCCTGCCAAGGAGGCCCCGAAACACCCAGAGCCTGCCACGGAGGCCCCGGAACACCCTGAGCCTGCCAAGGAGGCCCCGGAACACCCTGAGCCTGCCAAGGAGGCCCCGGAACACCCAGAGCCTACCAAAGAGGCCCCAGAACACCCAGAGCCTGCCACGGAGGCCCCGGAACACCCAGAGCCTGCCACGGAGGC
>NC_064816.1:58615621-58645603 GCF_023721935.1 Panthera uncia | reverse complement strand
CCAGAGCCTGCCACGGAGGCCCCGGAACACCCAGAGCCTGCCACGGAGGCTCTGGAACATTCTGAGCCTGCCATGGAGGTCCTGGAACTCCCTCGGCCTATCGTAGCAGCCCTAGAACCTCCAGAACCTGCCAGAGAGGCCCTAGAATGCCCTGAGCCTGCCACGGAGGCCATGGCCCCACCCACTCCTGTCTCTGCTGGAGAGGAAGCAGTGGCGGTCCTGTTGGCACCTGAGCAGGGAACCCATCCCGGGGCCCGTGTGCGCACTGCCCACACAGCTGGGTCCTGCTCAGCCCCAAAGGAGGCCCTAGGGGGTGAGAATTCCCGGGCTGGGGGCCTTGAGCCAGCACCCCAGGGGGCTAGGAGGGCACATCCTGCCGCTCGCCCTGAGGTAGGCCAAAGAGCAAACCAGGGGCTCGGGTTTCCCCTTTCTGTGACCTCGGAGGCGGGGCCGGGCTCCAGTGCAGAGTCCCCACTGAGGTCCGCATCCAGGCCAGGCAGGGGCTGCCCCAAAGAGCCTACCCCACACGCACCAGCACCCTGTCTGCAGCGGGAGCCCGTGCCGGGCCCGGGAAGTGGAGCATGGGCGCAGGTGGCACCAGGAGCCCCCAGCTCGTCCCCAGCACAGTCCCTGGAGAGCCCTGCTGGAGGCCCACCCAGCGTGCCCTGGGACAGGGTCCTCGGCCCCGAGCCCTCTGCTCCCCGTGTCCCCACAGAGGCACTCCTTGCTCCCTGCCCTTGCCAGGGCCCCAGGGAAGACTCGGTGGAAGGCAAGGAGCCCTCGGGCTCTCCGGGCCTCCAGCCACCACGGGCAGGAGCCCAGCGGGCGGCAGCTACCTTCTCAGGAACCACAAAGCCTCCAGGGGCCGGGCATCGTGTAGGCCTCCTGCCCCACTCCCCCCTCCTCAGCCCCAAAACGGCCCCTGTGGGGGACACCCATGCCAAAGACCAGGCCTGGAGGCTCTCGCCCCCCTGCCAAGTGCCTCCTGGCCCTCGAGGGCTCCCGGCCGCCGAGCAGCAGGATGACCAGGACAGCCTGGAGGAAGGTGAGTGGGGGGCAGGGGAGGACACAGCCGGAGCGCAGTCCTGAGCAGGGCACCAGAGTGGGTGGGTGGGCAGGCTATGGGGCCAAGTCAGAAGGCAGAGGCCTTCTTCACACCTCCCCCCTCCCCAGACTCGCCACCCAGGGCCCCGGGATCCGGCCAGGGATCGGCCCAGCACTCCGACAGCCATGGGGAGTCGTCAGCAGAACCAGAGGAGCAGGAACTGTCGGGAGCACAGGGCGCACAGTGCCCAGCTCAGGTGCCCGGCCAGGGGGGAGGGCGCACCCCTGGAAGGGCATCCCCTACTCAGGGGCTCAGACCCTGTCCTCCCCAGGCCCCCGCCAGCGGTGGCAGCGAGGAGACCGTCGCCAAAGCCAAGCAGAGTCGCAGTGAGAAGAAGGCCCGAAAGGTGGGTGGGGGGGCCGGCCACTTAAGGGGACCCCTCAGAGCCAATGGCCGACGAGCCGTTGAGTAAACGCAGTCCCGGACACCGGTGCGAAGCTGGGGCCCCATGTACGCCCGGGGCAGGGTGGGCCCAAAGCCCACAGAGGGTCCCCCAGAGTCGGCGGCAGAGCCTCCCTTCCCCCGTCAGCGTGCTGCCCCCCCCACCCCAGCCTGGGACCCCCCCCGGCCGATGCCCGGGTCTGAGCCCACTGTGCCCCCAGGCGATGTCCAAGCTGGGCCTGCGGCAAATCCAGGGGGTCACCAGGATCACCATCCAGAAGTCCAAGAACATCCTCTTTGTCATCGCCAAGCCTGACGTCTTCAAGAGCCCGGCCTCGGACACCTACGTGGTCTTCGGGGAGGCCAAGGTCTGGCCGGCCCAGGGTGGGGGTGGGGACTCGGGGCGGGGGCCTGGCTGACAGCCGTGCCCCCTGCTGCAGATCGAGGACCTGTCCCAGCAAGTGCACAGAGCCGCCGCTGAGAAGTTCAAAGTGCCCACGGAGACTTCCGCCCTGGTTCCCGAGTCCACGCCAGGGCCGCTAGTGAGGCCCGAGTGTGAGGAGGAGGAGGAGGAGGAAGAGGAGGAGGAGGTGAGGCCCAGGGACACAGGGGGGCCAGGGGCTCTCGGGGCTCTTCCCGGGGAGGGGGCAGCCCCAGAACCTGCCTGCTCACCTCCCCCCACCCCGCCCAGGTGGACGAGGCAGGGCTGGAGCTCCGGGACATCGAGCTGGTGATGGCGCAGGCCAACGTGTCGAGGGCCAGGGCCGTGCGGGCCCTGAGGGACAACCAGAGTGACATCGTCAACGCCATCATGGTGAGCGGCCGGCCCCTTCCCAGACCCCTGTCGCTGGCCCTGCCGGGCCCCTCCCCAGCCTGCCCTGTCTTTCTGTATTTCCCACAGGAGCTCACCATGTAGCCGCCGACCGCCACCCGCCCGCCACGGATCCATCCCCACCCCCAGCTGTGCTGCTCAATAAATGGGTGTCTCCTCAGAGCCTCTGCTCTTGCTCCAAAGTCCCGGGCAGGCTGCGGCCACATGGCATTTGTGAAGGGGAGACACTTCCTGGACCCATGCAGAGCCCCAGGAGAGCGGGGGGGGGTCTCCCCTCCCATGTCCTACAGGGTAGAGGTCTGTCCCCTGTGTTCGTAAAGGCTGGTGTGCCCACCCACTCATGTCCCAGAAATGGTGGCCTCCCCATGCCCCTGGAGGGTGGGTGTCCTCTCCCTCTGTCCCCAGAGGTCAGGGCTCTGTTCCCACATGTCCCACAGAATGGGGGTCCTGTGTCCACCCCCAAGTGGGGCTCTGTCCCCACGTGTCTCTGGAGGGTGGGAGTCCTCCACCGTCTCCCAGGGGGGAGGCCCATCTATGTCCAGGGTGCCTCACCTGCCCAGAGAATGTGGGCAGTCACGAAGGCGTGGGCCTGGGGATGGGAGTTTCGGGAAGGAACCCCCAGACTCAGGGGCTCTGGATGATCAGCTGCGGAAAGGCATTTGCTGGGGCAGTGGGTCCCCAAAGTCCTTGGCCCCTCACTGCGCCCGGAATGGCCATGCAGCCTCTCCACATTTTCTCCAAAGTCCAGGGACCCACTGAGTGGGGCCACATGGGAGCGGGGCCCGCAGAGGGGAGGGAGCCGTTCCTGCCATCCACACAGGACACTTAGGCCAGGGCCTGTCATGTGGCCACCTCCCCCACCCCCACTATGGCCACTCAGACCCATAGTGGGCTAGGGAGAGGCTGGCCCCGACTGGATGTCCCCTTAGCTCTGCCTGCCCGGGCCCACGACCAGTTCCCAGACAGCGCAGGCCAGAGCCAAGAATGAGACCCCTCTTTGCATCCCAACCTGCTGCTGGGACCCCTGCCTCCCTGGAAGCTGAGGGCCCTGTCCTCCCTCCTTGGGGACCCAGCACCCACCCAGCTCAGCCTGGAGCTTCTTACACATGCTGCCAGGGGTCTCCCCGGGCAGAGGCATCTCCTGGGTGAGGAGGGGCTCTCCACCTGACCCTCCTGCACTACAATCTCCAGGCCCCGACCCCAGGGTGGGTCACCCCTGCTGCCTCCCCATGTGCCAAGGGCACAGGAGGGGCCCAGCCAAGAAAGACCTAGGACGCAGTGCCGATGGCCCCCTGAAAACCAGGACCCTGGGCTCTCAGGGTGGAGAAAGGGGGACAGGTTTGGGGTGGGACCACCTGTGACAGCAGGGAGACCAAGGAACCGGGGACTCAGGTGAGGGGTCACACCAGCACCTGCTGCCCCAAGAGCCAAAGGGCAGCCACCCCAGGCCCCCAGCCCCCCACCCACCAGATGACAAGCACACCAGGACCACGGATGAATCGTTCACATCGCAGTAAACTTCTTTGAAGGTCTCTGAGGGTTTCGACAGGAACGTCGTGTGCAAAACCAAAGGGACCCCCAGGATCCCTCCAGGGACAGGCCCGTGCACCGGCGCCCCGGGGCGCGTCCTTCACAGTAGAGGGTCAGGCCGAGTCCCGGTCCATGCTGCAGCCCAGAGCCTCGATGTCGTTGCTGATGTCCGAAATCATGCGGTCCCACTCGTCCCCTTCCGAGGGCGCAGACTGGTCGTCCGAGCTGCCCGTGGCCCTGTTCCCAGGGCAGGTGCAGGTGGAGGTGGAGCTCAGCGCCCGCCGGTACCTGCCAAAGCTGTCAGTGATGATGCCCCGGCCATCCTTCACCCCGATGGTCTCGAGAAAGTTCTCGAAGTGCTGGCTGTCCTTCTCTGGGATAAAGGGCCGCAAACCTGTGGACACAGGGTTCGCCTGAGGCTCCTGCCCCGCGTCCAGCCCCGCCCCCCTGGCCCAACAGACGCAGAGGGAGCGCCGGCAGGTCCTGGCTCTGCAGCAGGTGGCTGGCCTCCTATCCCTGCCTGGTTCTGGCTGCGGCTGCTCACAGGCCTCTGAGTGCAGAACAGAGGGGGTGGGCGGACCTCCCCCGGCACCTCCCACTCCTCCGTGCGAGGACCAGACACAAAGGAACATGGGGGCGGTGGGGGTGTTTGCGGGTAACTGACCCCAGCGGGGAGGCTGGGGGTCGGCGAGAGCTCGGGCTGGATGTGCCAGGTGGCAGCTTGAACAAACGCACCCTCCCTGGACAGTGGGGGGCAGAGCCCACATCACCGGCTGCCTTCTCCAGGCTCAGGGTTCAGAAGACACAGCCGAGGCGGTCATCCCACAGGGTGTGCATAGTAGGCATGGAGGGCCACATGTCACCCACCCACTGCCTGAGCTCAGGGCCAGCGTCTCAACAAAGGCAGGTCCTTCTACCTGGAAGTGGTGCCTTCGCTTCTCCGCCCAGCGAACTCCTAGTCACCTGCCAAAACCCACTCAAGTGCCACCTTCTTGGAGGAAGCCCCCCCACCCCCAGCAGTCGCTCTGACCGCGCACACAGTCCTGGCTTCCTCAGTCTGGCTCCCGTGGGCAGGTCCTGCCAGTCAACGGAAAGAGCCCTCCAGGCCGACCCACCCTGATCCCATCCTCAATGGAGCCTCCCACACTCCAGCCACACCCCTGCGGGACTCACCCAGCAATAGGAACTTGCGGCTGTCCCCATACAGCTGGCGCAGATTGATGCAGAACTCATGCACTGAGGCCCCATCCCGGTACTCATGCAGCAGCGCCGCGAACTGCTGGATCTCCTGCGAGGACAGCTTGGTGCGCAGCTGCCGGGGGAGGGGGGCGGGGATGAGCGGCACTGCCACAAACCCCGCAGCCCCTTTCCCTCCACACTCGGCCGCAATCCTCCCACACACAAGGCTATGGTCCTCCCCCCTGCAGTCACCATCCTCCCACACACACGGCTGTGATCCACACACACAGCCGTGATCCTCCCCCACGCGGCCACGGTTCTTCCCCTGTAGCCGCTGTCAACCCCACACTCGGCTGTGCTCCTCCCCACAGCAGCCACTGTCCTCACACACAGCCACAGTCCTCCCCCCTACAGCCGTGGTCCTCCCTCCCACAGCCACAATCCTCCCCCCACACACAGCTGACTTCCTCCACACAGCCGCGGTCCTACCCCACACACAGCTGTGGTCGTCCCACACACACACGACCGCATTCCTCCCCCCTGCAGCCTCTGTCCTCCCACACTCAGCTGCAGTCCTCCTCCCTGCAGCCGCTGTCCTCCCCCACAGGCATGGTCCTCCCCCCTGCAGCCTCTGTCCCCCCACACACACAGCCATGGTTCTCCCCCTCTGCAGCTGCTCTCCTTCACCCCCCCTGCACCCAATCCCCCCCCCCGCAGCCCCTGCCCCCCCCCCCCCCCCGCCCCGCGGCCCCCCCCCCCCCGCCGCCCCGCAGCTGCCATCCTCCTACAGGGAGGGGAACGCTGACCGAGACCCACGAGGAGCCCACCCAGCAGCCCTCCTCTGACCATGAGCGCACCCTAAGGGTGCGGGCACACAGAGAAGCACACGAGGTCACCAGCAGGGTCCCCTGTCCCTGCTCCCTGCATCCCCCCCCCTGCCCCCTTAGGCGCACCGTGAGCATGTAGTCCTGCAGCAGCTCGGTGGCAGTGGCGCTCAGCTCGCTCTCACTGACCGTCTTGGAGTGGGGCGCCGTCTGCATACAGAAGGACAAGGGCGACACGCCGCCTGCGTGCACGCACTCGGGGAAGGAGCTGCAAGGACAGGGGCCATGGGCACGCGGCTCCCCGCCTCTGCCCCGCGCACGCGCCCCACTGCGCCCCGCGGGGGCCCAATGACAGCCAGGGGGCGCCCAGCATGGCAGTCTGGGCGGCTGACAGGAGCCAGGGGCAGTGGGTGGGGTACTCACAACGTGCCCACTTCTGTCTCATACGGCTCCTTCACGTCCACCTTGGTGGAAGAGTCGTCTGCAGGGAGTGCGGAAGAGGCTGCGGGTTACACGGGGAGGGGGCACGGAGACCGGCGGCCCAGCACCTGGCAGAAGATGCGGGCCCCTCCTGGGGGGTCCTGAGCCACACCACCTGCTGCAGGTCTGGGCCTGAGCGCAAGGCTCTGGCCTCAGAGGACGCACCAAGCGGGCGCCTGAACAGTGCTCCCCAGTGGCCAAGGATAAGGGAAACGCAACTTGGGGGCGCCAGCAGCGTCCTCGAGGCTGTGTTGCCCGCTTTGGATGAGGAATTGAATCCCAGAGGTCGGACGACCTGCCCCACATCTCACGGCCGCAGTGGGGGGGGGGGGGGCGGGGGTGCAGAAGCCACAATCAGAGGTGGGTCTGACCCTCAGCCTGGACCCAGGGAGCTCCATGCGGGGACAGCTACTCGCCGAGGACAGAGGCGGCCCCCGGGGGCCTGAGACCCTCACACCGGCAGAGCCTGGTGCACAGCAGCTCCTCGGGAAACACTGGACAGATGACCTCAGGTCCGTGTGATGCAGATCATGAGGAACACGGACACCATTGTGTGCAGCTGGTGAGCTCTGAGAGGGGCGGATGGGACAAGCAAGGGGCATCCCTGGCAGTGGGAACCAATGGACACCCTTGGTGTGCAAAACACAGATATAGTGAGCCAGCCGTGTGCAGGTGAAGCCCATCCCGTGCTCTAGCGCACCTGAAAATGCTCCACAGATACCAGAGGACGTGGTGGCTTCCAAGTGCCCACCACCCAGGCAGCCTTGGTCCTGGAAGAAGCCCTCACCCCGAGAGCAGCAAGGCGTGGGGGTCCTGCCCCATACCCACCCTCCAGCCCCCCGTGCTCCGAGCCCCTCGTGGCCCTCTGTTCAGAGGTCAGTGAAGCAACTGGCTGAGAGAGCGTTCCCTGGCCCCCAGTCATGCAGGATGCCACCAGGCTAGCCAAGGCGGAGGACCTGGCTGCCTTGTCAGGCCACGGATCAACGCCTGACAGCATGGCTGTTTGCCTAGGCCCACATACCGCTGTGGAGAGACAGGTGGTGGGTGGGTGTCGAGGCCCCGTCAAATATGGCTCGGTCCAGAAAGTCGATGGTGGACTCTGTGTACACAATCTGGAAGACCTGCCCGAGCAGGGAGCACAGCTCCTCAGCAGCGACCTGCAACAAAGCTGGACCCTCCTGGGCGGCTTGCCGGGCACCTGCTTCTCGGGCCCTGGGCCCCCCACCTCTCAGCAGGTCCCCAAGGGGACCAGCCCACGTCCAGAAGGCTCTCTGGACCCGAGGGGCCAGGTGCGTCAGCCACCAGCCCCCATCTGCTGCCCGGGGCTGCCCAGGTCCCCTTTGCTGCCCGGGGCTCGGGGAGAGCACACAGCTTTACAGGCATGTGGGTCCCGTCGGGGGCAGTTCTGCCCCCGGTCACGGGGTGGTGTCTAGAGGGACCTGCAGTGGGGACAGGCCAGGGACACAGCCCCCTGAGAGCTGCCTGGCTGGAAGGCAGGCAGAGCTGAGGAAGGGCACTGATCAGAGGCTCCTGCGCACCGCGGTCCCCACTAGTCTTACAGACATAAACTAAACTGACGACTACTAAAGAGCTCTCCTAGGCTGCCAGCCCTGAGGCAGCTGGGGGGCCCCAAGCCCACACTCGCCCCTCTCAGGGCACAGCTTGGGGTATGGGAGACCACTGCCCCCATCGGTCTTAGAGAAAAAGGGGTGAGGCCCCTGGAATAAAAAAGCAGCACAGCCTGAAGGCACCAGACTCAGTGTAGCTGGCAGGAGCCTAAGCAGGGCAGTGGGCCGGCATGTGGGAGGAGCCTGGATTGGGATGTGGGAGGGGCCTGGGTCATGGATGTAGGCAGGTTGTGGGAGGGACCAGGGCAGGTTGTGGGAAGGGCGTGGGCCGGCATGTGGGAGAAACCTGGATCGGGATGTGGGAGGGGCCTGGGTCATGGATGTAGGTAGGACCTGGGCAGGTTGTGGGAGGGGCCTGGGCCGGCACGTGGGAGGAGCCTGGGTCAGGGTGTGGGCGGGGTCTAGACAGGGGTATGAGCGGAATCTGGATCAGGGTGTGGGCGGACCCTAGGTTGCAGCGTGGGAAGAGTCTAGGTCAGGGTGTGGGCAGAGCCTGCTCAGGGTGTGTGAGGAGCCCCCAGGGTCGGAGGAGTGTAGGAGAAGCCTGGGTCAGGGTGTGGACAGGGCCTGGGTGGGGGGCATCTGGGAGGAGCCTGGTTAGGGTGTGGGAGGGGTCAGAGTCTGGGTTGGGGCGGGGCCTGGGTTGTGGGCGGGGCCTGGGCCAGCTCTAGGAGGCTCAGGGACCTGGTGGGGACAGGTCTAAGTGCCAGGGCCCATCCTCTACCCACCTTGCTCTCGGTCGCCAGGATGACCAGGCAGCACGCCTCCACAGGCCCCACTCCGCTCTCTGACAGGGAGACTGCGGTGAGGCCTCTGGAACTTTCTGCACACAGACTCTGGCTGGGGGAGATGCCAGGGTCCTGGGCTGGGAAGCAACGTTGCAGCATGTTAGGGCAGGTGTGGAAGCTCAAGAGCAAGCTATGGGCAGCCCCTACCTGGCTCAGGTGAGGGACAGGCCTGCCCCGGGTATGCCCCTCCCTCACCCCCTCTAAACAAAGCGGGTAACAGGTGAGACACGCCTTCACCCTGGGCCGTTGCTCGGCCGCTGCTCACTGAGAATCAGCACCCTGCAGGACCTCCTGGCATCCCCGCTACCGATGACGCAAGCACCTTAGGCTGAGACACGAAATTGCCGATATTCGGCTGCTTTGGATCCACACGAAGAAGGTATTCCCGGGGTTCCATTCACAGCGTCACTGAACCATGGGCATGAACACAACTCCGACAGGAGACGGGGAAACTGAGGCACGGGGGCCGGAAGGGCCGGGCCCAAGGGCATGAGAGGAGCTGAGGCCAGGAGGGAGCCCGGCCCGCACACGCTCCCGCCCACATTTCTAACACCCCACACAGCACCTCCCCAAAGGTGCCCTGGGGCAGACGCAGTGGGGAGGCCCCCGTTGGGCGGCCCGGGAGCAGGAATGGGAGGTGGAGCCTCCCTGATGCTGGGGTGTCTGGGGGCAAGCCCACCTCACCACGGAGGACACCCAAGACTCACACGTGGCCTGACACGGGAACCAGGCAGGAGCCACAGTCGGGACACCTGTGCCCACAGAGACCGGGGCCCTGTAGGGCGGGCAGCACCCCATGTGGGGCCAAGACCCACAAACGCCGCAGTGAGACCCCAGGGCCGCACAGCCCCACGTCGGCACCAGGCACTGCGCACGTCCAATGTGACAAGTCCACCCTGTGGTGCGCATGGAGTGTGAACGACACACAGGGTCTCGGGAAGTACGGAGAAGAACACGTGACGTCTTAATGATGGTTGAACTGGCGACATGCCGGCACCACATCTGGGACACAAAGGACACCTATTTCCCTTGCTTGCTGTCACTGCTGTGGCTACGAGGACAGTCTAAGTAGCTCCATGGCCATTCCCAGGGACGCAGGGTGTACGGCCCCACAGTCAGGTCCAGTGCGCGTGTGCGGTCTCCGACAAGCCCACGTCCGGCCGCCAGCAGCGTCCCCACCAGCCGTCCCACAGCTGCTGCCTCAGATCCCCACCGACCTTCACACATCCACGGAAACCCCTCCACGAGACTGCGCAGTCCGCTCCAGCCCGGTGAGCCTGGACATCTGGCCCCCGCCCTCCGAGCCGGGCCTGCCACGCGCAGAAGCCCCCACAGCCAGACGTGACCCCCACGCGCCCCTCCCAGCACCTGCGAACCCTGGACCCAAAGAGGCATCCAGAGGCGCTGCACGCGGTAGGCACTTAACAAATGTCAGCTGCCCGTGCCAGCGTGCTGAGGGCCGCTCTGCTCAGGACCTCGTACACAGCATGCCTGGCGCACACAGGAGCCTCGCGGATGTGCAGGCTCAAAGTGGCCTTTGCTGCAGGGCCAGCCACTAAAATGACGAAGATGCCCAGGACACACGGACTCATTCTCTTCCTTCAACTCGAAAGCTCTCAAGTTTTCGTCTCACTTTGCCAAGTGTTGGAGTTCGCTCTCTCCCTTTAGAAAAATCCGTTCCCCATTTCCTAGCAATTGGCTCTAATGATGAACGCAGATGAATGTCCCGCAACACAAGAAACCAGGGGGGCCCGGCTGCCCACCCAGCAGGCTCAACACTGGCAGGCGCTGCTCAGAGGCCGGTCTTCCCACCGCTTGTTGTCCCTCAGGATGCCGCAGACCTCGGGCCTCCCGCGGGACTGTCTGTCCCCAGGCAGGGAAACGGGCGGCCACAGAGGCACCAGGCAGCAGTGGCGGGAGCACTTCCAGCGCCATTTCCTAGGCCAGCCAGCCCCCCCATCTCCCCCCTGGCCCTCCGCCAGTCACGCAATCTCTGTGCTCTGGTGGTTCATCCGTGAAGCAGGAGAACGGGACCTTCCTCACAGCTTATGTGGAGAGTGCACGAGATGATCCGGGGCCCACACTTTCTACTAGTTTGAGCCACACCAAACCGCCATTTTTATAAATTAAAATGGTCACGTATGGTAAGTTTTGCATCATTCAACCTGAAATAATGCCCATCATTAAACATCAGACGCTCAGCTAAGGCAAGAATAAGCAGATGACAGAGGGGACCTCGATGCACAGTGTGTCAGATCAGGGGTGTGAGTATGAATGTGCCTGATGTGTGGGGTGTGTGGTGTGAACCTGTAAGGTGTCTGTGATACGTTTGGTGTGTGTGTGTCGTGTGAACGTGTCTGGTGTGTGTGCGAGTATATGTAGTGTGTGAGTGTGTGGTGTGAACATGTCTGGTGTGAACGTGTGTGACGTGAACATGGTATGTGTGGTGTGAACGTGTGTGGCATCTGCGGGAATGTCTGTGGTGTGAACGTGTGTGGTGTGAATGTGTGGTGGGAACGTGTGTGATGTGCAGTGTGTGCAGGAGTGCTAAGCCACAGCCGCACAAGCAGAGGGCCTGCCTGTCACTCTCAGGGCAGCCCCCACAAGCCGCTGCAGGTACCGTGTGGTGGCCCCACAGTAGGCCTCCTGGATTCATGGCGGTAACCTCCCGACTGTCCTCGAGAGCCGCCCACACTCAGGGGTGTGTGTGAGAAGCCTCACCCGGACCCGGTCTCTTAAGAAAATCTCTCAGATGCCCCACGAACCGCCAACCTCGGGCAGAAAAACAACGTTCCGCCCACACTGCCTAAAGTGTGCTCTGGGTGAACCACCTGGCCCCCCGCAGGCCCTGCTCCCAGGCCCCCTGGAAATGAATGGCTTCAGGACCCCACCGGCCCCCAGAGCACCCAAAGGAGCCCAGGACATCGGTACCGCGGCGCCAACCTCAGATTTCCCCGAGGGGCACAGCTCAAGCAAGACCGTGACTTCTTCCTCATGTCTCAGGGACTGGGTACCAGGCAGAGGCTGCGGCCCCTGGTGGGCGGCCCATGGGGAAAGCCCAGCAGGCAACACTGGGCGCCCATCCCCGGAAGAGGGGTGGGCTAGGTGCAGGGGGCCCACCCCCTGGGGGCGGGTCTTAGGGCCCTCCTGACTCCTACAAGGACACGCGCAGAACGTCTCAAGGACCAGGAGCTCCGTGACGGTGCGGTCTCACCTCTGCACCCAGCTTTGAGAAGCCATGGCCAAAGGCAGAGCCCAAATACTTGGAGGGCTGAGCTGAGGCGCACTTCGTGGCTGTACCGCACCCGCACACCTAGAGGACACTCCAGTGTCCCAGAGGGGGCAGCACCAGGCACAGCGGCAGGCCCACAGACCCCCAGGGAGAGGGGCCGGCTCAGCACCTCTTTCTCCTGGCCTCCCGGGTCACTGACCTCCGGCCGAAGCTGACCTCAGAGCTAGCAGGGCAGGCCAGAGCAGCAACCCGATGCCGGAGGCACCGTCTCCAGGGCTCCATTGGATTCCCAGACTCACTACCGAGGACCAGGCCGCGGGCTGCGCCCGACAAGGACCCCTTGGCCCCACCTCCCAGGTCCATACCTGTCTTCAGGACCACCAGGTGCGAGGCGTCGTCCCGCACGTAGGACACGGCGGCGATGTCATGGATGGGGACCCTGAGGATGGTGTCTTCCCCGTCCCGCCAGGCCAGCTTGACATTGTAGGCAGACAGGCTGATCACAGCGTCGTGCTCCTGGGTCAGGTGTCCGGGGAGCTGATGGGCTCTCTGGAAGGTACCACAGCATCAGAAGCGCAGGCCCGGCCGTGTCCCCAGGAGCCCCACGGTGTGTAGAGGCCGGGACTCGCCCTACGGCATAGCCACGCGTGCTCCAGGAGCTCTGTGGCTTCTGGAGCTGCCTGGGTTCAGACTACAGCGTGTGCTTTACCTATCTTGGAAATGTGATTTCCAGAAACAGCCCCAGGCCACAAGGAAGAATAAAGTTCATGTTCAGACAGAAACAGTCTTTATGGCCAAGAGCCAAGCGCACCCATAACATGACGGGACAGGGCCATCGCTCACGGCCACGGAGGCCCAGTGTCAGAGGACCAAGAGCTGGTGTCACAGTATGAGGGTCAGAGGCCAGAGCTAGGAGCTGGAGCAGAGGGAGGGTCAGAGGTCAGGGTCAGGGGGATGGGGTTACCTTTGCATTGTCTATGAAATGCAGGATTTCGGTCCTACTGGAGGGATTCAGGTATCCTGGTATGGACGTTAACTGACCTAAGTACTGAGAGAAAGCGAGGAGAGAAGCCGCTGTGAGGAAGGGAAAGGAAGGGAAGATCAGCCGGCGTGGATATGCAGAGGGCACAGCCCGGCCTCCACCTTCCGCCACCAGGCCTGCTGGCCCGGCTCGGGGCGGAGGCCCCCCGAGGAAGCACACCCTGAGCTCCTGGGGAAACCCTGTTGGCGGAGGAGACGCTCCCACACACCCCGCCGTCCTGCACTCTGAGCAGAGCGTTCTGTTCTCCGTGACAAGGCCCTTCCCGCAAGGAGAACTCGCTTCCTAGCACCAGAGCCACCAGGGACGGGAACCCCCGACTCCGGCCCCCAGCCTTCTCTCCGGAAGAGGAAGCAAAGTGAGAGGCATGTGTGGCCGTGGCAGCACAGGGGCACAGGCTCGCGGGAGGGTGCAGGCAGACCAGCCACGGGATGAGAGTGCACCCCGCCCCCACACGTCGACCTCCAGCCAGATCAACACGCAACCTCACACGCATGGCGTGTCTACCTCCGTTCCTTCTACCTGATACATCCTGTCCAGCTTCCAACAAAAAGTCACGGGGCACGCTGAGAGGCAGAAACACTGTTTGAATGGACAGGGCAAGCATCACAGCCAGATGCAGACGCGCCAGAGCTGTTCTCAGGAACCGCCAGACCCAGAGCTCAAAGCAGTGTGCCTGGTACGCTAAGGGCTCCGACAGAAAAAGTGGACATCGCTCATCATGGGTGATGTGAGCAGAGACACGGAAATTCCAAATATGCATCAATGGGAAACATGGACGATCAAAAACACCACGACAGAGATGAGGACCAAAGAGCGCCTTTGACAGACACGTCAGCAGGCTGGACACGGCCACGGGAAGAATCGGTGAGCGTGGAGGCATGTCAGCCAGAACGCAGAAAAAGAGGCCGAAGCATGAAGAAGATGGGACAGGATATCAAAAAAAGGTACGAAAATGACAAGAGGTACACCATACATGTCGCGGGACCACCAGGAGAAGAAGAGAAAGAAGAAGAAATATCTGACGCCGGAACGACCCCCACACCAAACCACAGACTCGGAAAGCTCAGGGAACACCAAGCAGGACGTAGAGGCAGAAGAGAGGAGCGAGATAAAGGAAAAACCCTACACCTCGGCATTTCATATTATATTCACCCCATAAAAAATCAAGGACAAAGAGAAGAACTTAAAGTAAGCCATGGGAGAACAGTACATCCCTACCGAGGAACAGGCCAAGGAAGGACATCAGACTTCTCCAGACACCAGGCCCACAGGAGAGGAATGAAACACTCAGGTGTGGAAAGAATCCCATCAACCTACAACTCTGTATCCACTGAGCCTGTCCCTTGAAGCAAAGGGGGAAAAAAAACCTGTCTCCAACAAACAAAATTGGAGGGATGTAATGGTTACCTGGCAAGAGACGTTAAAAGAATGTATTCAGAGAGTTCAAATAAAATCAGAGAAGGCAGAAAAAGAATAGAAGGCCAAGAACCAAAACAGAGAAAAGAAGCAAAGAACAAGGGCAATGAATATACACAGCTACAAATATGATAGACACGAATCCAAGTGTCAGAATCATCACTTTAAATGTGGCAGTTTGCACATACCGATTAAAAGACAAAGACTGTCAGACTCAATACAAAATTCAAGACCCAGGAATGCCTGGCTGGCTCCGTTGGTAGAGCATGTAACTCTTGATCTTGGGGTCATGAGTTCAAGCCCCAACTGGGCACAGAGCTTGCTAAAAATAAAATTTTAATTCAAGACCCAACTCTAAGTTGACTACAAGAAACCCCCTTTAAAGAGGGGCCTTAGGGGGTGCCTGGGTGGCTCAGTCAGTTGGGTGTCCGACTTCAGCTCAGGGTCATGATCTCGCGGTCTGGTCTGTGAGTTCAGGCCCCGCATCAGGCTCTGTGCTGACAGCTCAGAGCCTGGAGCCTGCTTCTGATTCTGTGTCTCCCTCTCTCTCTGCCCTTCCCCTGCTCTCTCTCTCTCTCAAAAATAAACATTAAAAAAAAAAAAATTTAAGAGGGGCCTTGGGGGGGCCTCTGGGTAGCTCAGTCAGTTAAGTGACCAACTTCAGCTTGAGTCATGATCTCACGGTACATGGGTTCAAGCCCCACATCAGGTTCTGTGCTGACAGCACAGAGTCTGCTTCACTCCTCTCTCCCTCTCTCTCTGCCCCACCCCAGCTTGTGCTCTCTCAAAAAAAAAAAAAAAAAAAAAAAAGTAAAAAACAAAGGGGCTTTGGGTGGCTCAGTTGGTTGGGCAACCAACACTTGATTTTGGCTCAGGTCATGATCCCAGGGTCATGGGATCAAGCTCCATGCCTTAAGATCCTCTCCCTGCCCACCCCCTAACCCCCACCACTCCTCTCCCTGGTTTGTGCGCACACAGTCTCTCTAAAAAAAAAAAAAAATTTTTTTTAAAGTGGGGCCTTACATAATGAAAACAGTTCTCTAAGATGTGGCAATCCTTAACATATACGTACCCAACAACAGAGCATCAAAATACACAGGGCAAAAACTAAGAACTGCAAGGAGAAATAAATGAATCTACAACTGTAACCAGAGGCTTCAACCCCCTCTCTATCAGAAATGGAAAGACTCAGCAGGCAGAAAATCAGTGAGGACACAGGTGAACTCAACACCCTCAATCAACAGGATATAACTGGTATCTACAGACGACTTCAACGGACAGCTGTAGAGCACACATTTTTCCTAAGCTCACGTGAACATTCACCAAGGGGCAGCACATTCTGGGCCATCAAATACACCTTAAATTTAAAAGACTACAAACCGCACACAGTATGTTCTCAAATCACAATGAAATTCTTTGCAAGACCCAACTATCAAAATTCACATAAAGAGAAATGGATAATCTGAATAGGCATAATAGATCTATTACAGTAATTGATTCAATTTAAAACCTTCTAAAACAGAAAGCACCAGGCCCAGACACGTTCACGAGTGAATCCTAGCACACGCTGAAGGAAGAAATGATACCAACACTCTATAATCTCTTCTGGAATATAAAACCAGAGAAAACATTTCCTAACCCATTCTATGAGGTGGCATTACCCTAGTATCAAAATCAAAGATCCTACAAGAAAAGAAAAACTACACATCAGTATTTCTCATAAACATAAATGCAAAAATCCTCAATAAAATATTAGCAAATTGAATCCAACAAGGTATAAAGATAATTACGCACAATGACTAGGTGGCATTTATCCAAGGTAGGCAAGGCTGATTCCAAATTCAGAAATAAATTAATGTAATCCATCACACATCAACAGACTAAAACAGAAAATCATATGATCATATCAACAGACACAGAAAAAACCTTTGGCAACATCCAACACCCGTTCGTGACAAAAACACTCACCAAAGGAGGAACAGAAAGAAACTTCCTCAACCTGATACACAGCATGAACAAAAACCCTACAGCTATCATCATAACTAATGGTGACGTGCTTGAACATCACTTACAACAGGAAAAAGACACGGATGTCCCCTCTCACCACTGCTTTTCAACGCTGTATTGGAAGTCCTAGCTAAGGCAACGAGACAAGAAAAGGAAATTAGAGGTACAGACTGGGAAAGAAAAAATCAAACTGTGTTTATATGCAGAACCCTCTCCGACTGGGGAACTGAGCAGGTAGGTTACTCTGAAGATCACCGAGCGCGAGCAAGGTAAACACGGAGTCACTGAGCACGAGCAAGATAAACATGGAGGCTCAGGCTGGTCTGCCCAGGGCTATGCCAGGCAATCACCTGCTCACCTCCCCTCGAGGAGGAAACTGGTGGAAATGCACACCGCACACAGCAGCAGGTGCAAGTCGAGCGGACTAAACTTCAGAAAAGCTGCTTTCAACAGCTGTCCGCAGGTGCCAGGCAGCTCTGCAGGGAGACACACACTCGTTCTAAAATGTTTTAGGGGAGACCGGGCGGCTCAGCCGGTTAAGGGTCCGACTTCGGCTCAGGTCATGATCTCACGGTTCGTGAGTTCGAGCCCCGCATCGGGCTCTGTGCTGACAGCTCCAAGCCTGGAGCCTGCTTTGGATTCTGCCTCCTCTCTCTGCCCCTCCCCCGCTCGTGCTCTGTCTCTCAAAAATAAACAAACATTTAAAAAAATTTAAAAACAAAACAAAACAATGCTGTGCTGGCAAGGACGTGCAGGACTGGAGCCCTGTGCACTGTTGGTGGGAAATGGTGTGGCTGCTGGGGAAAACTGTGTGTTGGCTCCTCAAGAAATGAAAAATCAAATCACAGTATTCCACTCCCAGGTCTACACCCACAAGACTGGAGAGCAGGATCTCAAAAAGATACGCACACCCACGTCCACAGCAGCACGAACCACAGAGCTTCAGGCTGGAAGCAACATGGAGTCTATCCACGCAATGGAAAGTGAGTTAGCCTAAGAAGGAAGGTGCACCCCGGGACACCTGGGGGCTCGGTCAGTTAGCATCCAACTCGTTTTTGGCTCAGGTCATCATCTCAGGGTTTCGTGAGTTCGAGCCCTGTGTCGGACTCTGTGCTGACAGCGCAGGGCCTGCTTGGGATTCTCTGCCCCCCTCTCTCTCTGCCCCTCCCCTGATCATGCTCTCTCTCTCTCTCTCTCTCTCTCTCTCTCAAAAATAAATAAACAACAACAAAAGAAAACAAAACACGGAAGGAAATCGTGCCATAAGGTGCAGGGTGGACTGTGAGGACACTACGCCAGGTGACATAAGCCAGTCACAAAAAAAACAAACGCTGTGTGATGCCACTTAGATGAGGCACTCGGAGTGGTCAGAACCACAGAGACAGAAGACACAACGGGGGCTCCCTGGGGCTGGGGCAGGGGAGCGGGGAGGTGCTGTGCGGGGACAGCTTCAGGTTTACGAGAGGACAGAGTGACGGAGCCGGACGGTGGCGGCAGCTGCGGAGCGGCGTGGATGTACTCAATCCTCTGAACTGTGTGCTCATAGACGGCTGAGGTGGCAGACTTCGTTATGTGCATTTTAACACAACGGAGCCACAGCAGAGACTTGAGCAGACATTTGTCCCCGTGTTCACAGCAGCGCTATTCACAACGGTCAGACAAGACGGACACCACCCACCGCCCTGCTGGATGAGGGGTAATAAGTAAAATGTGCGTATACACGCCGGCATGCACCCAGCCATGAGGAGAGACTCTGACACCTCCAACAACACAGCCACAACTGGGGGACGTGGCGCCGGGTGGACCGAGCCAGACACGGAGGGACACACACTGCAAGGTTCCACGTGTCAGAGGTCCCACAGCAGAATGGGGGGTGCCAGGGGCCGGGAAGCTGGGGTTCCACGGGGACGGAGCTTCAGTTTGGGGAGATGAGAACGTTACGCACACAGATGGTGGCAGGGGCTGCACATAAACGTGAGTGTCCTTTGTGCCACCAAAACACACACTCAAACGTGGTTAATGTGACAAATTTTGTCGTGTATGTTTTACCAGGATAAAAAATGACCACATTAACTTTACTCACTTCATTTGCTAGAAATGTCTCGAATCACCATCAACATGATACTGGGTGTTAACTAGCACTCCTAGCTTCAGTGCTTGGCTGAAGTGAACGTGTCCCAGTTCCGCGTGTGCGGGAAATCGCGGGGACTGCCCTGCTTCCCTGCAGCCGCGGGGGGCGGGGGGGGGGGTGCAGGGGGGCGGGGACAACGCCGCCCATATCCTCCCTTCCTCTTAGCGCCACCAAGCTTCAGACTCAGGCCAGCGGATCTCCAAAGAGAAGTCTACTTCCTTCATAGGTGAGTCCTCATTCGAGATCTTCTTCGCGGTCGAGTGGGTCTTGGTGAAACAGGGTGGCCTGGCCAGTTCTCACCACACCCTTCCCAAGGTCCTGCAAGGTTCCTGGCCACCCCTGCAGGCCTGGCAGCTGGCCCACACCCACAGCACGCCCAGGGTGCCACCACAGCAGGGCCAAGATGATGAAGCATGACAGACCGAGGGGACGTCTGACTGGCAGTCATGTGCCCGGTGGCCTGGCACCAGCGAGGGGCAAGATGATAGAGCCAGGCTGTGTCGGGCACCGCTGACCCCACTGCCTTCCCACCACCCTCACGGGGACCACAGCGGTGTGCTGGCAAGCTCACGCTCCAGACATGGAAGGTGCTTCCAAAACTCCCTGCCGACGGGACACAATGCAAGTCCATTTGAAGCTGACCCCAGGCTGGCCTCTTGATGACGTCCACCCCGTGCAGGACTCAATCAGCGATACCCCATGGCAGGCGGGGCCGGCCTGGCGGGAGGGCAGGGCTTTCACACGGGGAGGGGGACACAGGGAGGTGCACGTGGGGACCTAAATGTCTTCTCGATGCCCCAGGCCTGCAGAAGTGGCCCATCCCCACTTGTCGGAAGACAGACAACCCCCGCCCCCCCCCCACACACATGCACACACAGGCATGTACACACCCCTTGCTGGGCAACGATACTCAGGCCTCAAATGGGATGGGCACGTTTCACGACCCTTCACCCTCCCCAGGGTCTGGCCTCAGTCAGATCTCAACAGAACACGTCTGGAGACTGAACGCTGACGGGCTATGGGCCTCTCCCCACGGCACAAACGCCACTGGTCCGGCTGTCAGCGGCTCAGCAAGAGTGAGGGCCGCACTCAATGCAGGGGACATTGCACCATGGCTGTGGTGGCCAGGGCCCCCCGTGTAAGAGGGACCCCCAGGCTGCTGCTATCCCCGCCCCTTGGGAGGGCCAGGTGGACACCCAGCTTTGGAAGGTGCGCTGGAATGGAGGCAGTGGCACCACGAGGGGCTCCGTGAAGGTGCAGGTGACCGCATGAGACACCCTGGAGCGAGGGGACGACGGGACTCAGGGAGCAGAGTCAGACAGCACCAAGCAGCCGGGGATGTAAAGCCGGGGCACCACCTAGCGCACACGCACAGCACACAGACACGGACCACACAGAGGGTGTGAGCCGCTTCCAGACCAGAAGCGGGGCCAGAGCAGACGCAGTCCCAGGAGAAGGCGCCCACAGTACAGGCAGACTCGCCGCACCCCTGGGCACCCCGGGGCACCCTGGGGAACAGGAAACCCTTCACAGGTTTGGAAAGGCAAGTCTGGGACACCGAACAGGGGCCGGGCCCAGGTGAGCACAGGGCGCGACCTCAGGGTCCAGACCCACGTCCCCTGTGCCACGGGCAAGCAGGAGCTGCTGGCACACAAAAGGCCGCACGGAAGCCCCTGGAATTCATCCCACAGCTGTCCCTGGCCACAGTACCAAAGCAAGAACAAGTCGCTGCCACTCGCAAAAGCAGAGAAGTGCTGCCCTCCAGGCCCTACATGGCTCCAGGATACTGGGCCCCGCCTTGTGCCCAGCTCCTGCAAAACCACTGGTGCCTGGTACGTGGCTATGGCCGTGGCCCGCACAAGTGAACCGGACAGACTCTCTGTGAGAGCTGAGCCCAGCTCGGCACCGGCTGGCAGCTGCTCTTTGGGCAAACACATCCCATGCCCAAGCACGATCACGGTCTTACCGCAGAGCCCCGGGACCCCATAGACGCGCGGGGCTCCCCTTAGCTCACCCTATGGCCTCACGATGCCCACATGCAGCTGACGGAAGGTGGAGGCTCTAGCTTGGCTCAAGTACCCGGGAACATGCCAGCACACAGCAGTCCTCATCACGGCGGCAGACTCTGTGGTCCCGAAAGGCACCGTCCCGCGAGGGAGCCAAGTCAGCCCTGGCATGTGGCCCAGGGACAGGTTCGTGTCAGTCGGCCCTGCCCATTCCAAGTGACATTCCGTACATACAGGTGCGGGCTTGGGCTGTGGCTCCCTCGGAAAACTGAGCCAGCCCCTCATCCCTTCACAAAGGAAGCTGTCCCCTTCATTCTTCCCGGGAGACACCGTGTGGAACTGGTGTCGATTCTCCAAACGCCGGAGAGAGCACTCCAGGGAGAGCATGGGGGCCTGGAGGCTTCTGGATGGAAGGTTCTGGATGGGCCGCTGAGCATAGTCACTAGGTACAGCGCAATTCAAACCACCCTGTCCTCCTGCTACATGTGGCGGGGTTCAAGGAGGCGGTCCACCTGCTGGCCGCCATCTTTTCCACCTTGACCCTGGGCCCCGTGGCTGCCGTCCTCCGTTCTCCCTGTGGACAACGTGGTCCTCCCCGTCCCTGCTCATCAGAAGTTCCCTGATGACGTGTGGGTGTGAACCACTCGTGCTGTGCTTGGCTTCTCAAATCTCTAGGTTTGTCTTTTGCCCCAAACAGCTTCTCGGCGCCCCCTCCAGGACTCTAACGACACCCACACTGGGAAGTGTGCTCTGGTCCCACAGTGGCCATCCAGGGCACTCCTCTTTCCCACTGGGCAATGAAGGACGCTCTGGCTCCCCCAGGGCCCCTAGACACCCTAGTGTCCCCCAGGTTCATTGGGGGCGAAAGTCCCTGTTCCCAGGGAGGGCACGGGCCCCCATTCACCCTTGTTCGGTGGCGGGGCAGAGCTAGGGCCTCAGGCTTTCCCACCATGTTTGTTCTTAGACATTGTCTGTCCTGCTAGACCATCGCCTTCCTGGTCTTCAGGCCAGAGGGAGCGGCTTCTGTTGGGGTGTGTCCACACCTGTGGGTGTCTCTGGGTTGCCAGCCTCTTTGGCTCCAAGCCTGGGATACAGGTGGAGAGAGAGATACCAGGGGCCTCCTGTCGGGCCCACAGGCCCCTGGGGCTCTGCCCTCTGCCAACCTTGCAGAGCTTTCTCACTGTCACTGCACGGATGACGCCCAGGACTTCAGTCGTCATGGTAAGAGGGACAAGGACGTGCAGCAGAAATCCCCAACCTTACTCTGTGGTTTAACGCAGGCCACCTTCCCCAGCACCTGTTCTGCCCTCCTCACGTGGCTCCGACTCTTCCCAGTTCTTCCTGCAACCACACAAAACCAGCCTGTCCCTTGTCCCAGTGCTGCCGCGGCCAGTCCACACACTCTCACGGGGGTCTGGGCTCCTGCCTGGGCTGGAGCCTAGGCTCTGGGCCCACATCTCCACCCTCACACTGTGTCCCCTCCCAACGGGGGCCCGTGTCCCTCGAGGTCACACTGGCAGCTGGCACAGGTCCCACCTCACGGTCCGGAGGCCACCTCTCCTCCTCCACACCTGATGGGCCTCCTGGACCGACCTCTCATCTCCTCTGGCTCCCTTTCCGTCTCCTGTTGACAAACTTCCTATCTCTTCATCTTCCCATTATTCTTTCCCAGTGCCTCTCCTGATTTTCATCCACAAGACACACACTGACATCCTTTTGTCCCAAAGGCTCTGGTCTTCAGCCCTTTATTTAAAAGTGGATCCTGTTGCCTCACAGTTCGCAGTATCTCCTCTTACCTCTTCCAGAACATTCCACTTTCCCACTGTGTCCTGCACGGCTGCTGTCACATCCACGTTTGCTTGTGCCTGTCTCAGGCTCCATCTTGAGGTCACCTTTCCTCAAATGTATACGAACCTCAGAGCCCCTGACAGAAGCCGTGCGTGGGCGGCGGGGCGGTAACCGGGTCAGCACGCAGACAGCAGGCCGCAGGGATGCACCTTCCACTCTGTGCATAGGCTGGCTTGACTCCCCGTCTTCACTCTAGGTCGCCCAAACCCTCCTCCATGCCAGGCGTCCCCACGTCTGAGCCTCCCCAATCCCATGTGTCTGCCTGGAACACCGCCCATCTCCCTGGTCACCTGATGGCCCGGCCAGAGTGGAACCCCCTCTAGGGACACACGTTGGCCCAAGGCGTTTCTGACCTGGGGGTCAGGCTGGACCGCCATGCATCCCCTCCGCACACCGTGCTCCCTCTCTGAGCACGGGGGCCATGGTCCTGGAGGAGCCCCCTCCACACCTCCCTGACCTTGAGGCCGCGGCCCCCCTCTGGCTTGTGTCCACCCAGCGAGCACGGGATTTGACAAGGTTCAGGCCGTGACCATGACACACAGAACACGCATGCCCGCCCGCCCTCGAGAGAAAGGAGGAGGCTGCTCTGGTGGAAAGAGCCGGAAATGGGGCCAGAAGGCAGGAGGCTGGAGCGTGGGCACAGTCCCCACAGGCCACCGAGGCGGGACAGCGGGCAGAGCAGCGTGGCGTGAGCGCTGGGCAGCACGTCCTGTGGCCGGACTTACCTTCACCTCCTTCTCGATGTAGTCGCTCAGCAGTCTGTCAGGCTCCACGCGCTCAGGCAGGGACAGAGCCACAGTGTGCAGAGGGCGCCTCTCTGTCACCTTCTCATGGGCTTTCTTATCTCTACTCTTTTCACCTTTTAGGAATACTCGTTTAAACGGCGACACAATCCCGGGCTGCGGGCAGAAATGGCAAGGATTGGAGTTCGTTATTCCTGAAGGCTTTGTGTTGCCCCCACGGCTAACAAGCTGAAGCCACCAAGCACGGTCCCCACGCATAGGGGCCACCCTCGTGGGCCTGGAATGCACAGGCCGAGGGCCAGTGCGCACCGGGGTGGGGGCCCGTCCCTCACCCACTCACAGACACGCAGGTGCACAGGGGGGCCATCCCTCATCCATCACAGACACGCAGGTGCACGCAGGCCCATCCCTTACCCACTCACAGACACCCAGAAGGACAAGGGCCCATTGTCCAGGCAAGTGACCTCATGGCTAAGAAGAGAACGGGAAGGGGGCCCCTCAGAAGACAGGAATGTAGTGCCACCCAACACCCTGACACCAGCAGGTCACTTCACCCCAGGACCCCAAGCAGGTGTCATGGCCTCACAAAGGCTGCAGCACAACAGCCCCATGCCTACCCGCCTCTTTTCGACACGTGCACTCTGCGTTCCCTTCCCTCGTCCAGGGCCTCGCTGACCCCGGGTGCTGACCAGCACAGGGCGACCCACACACCGATCGGGGTCTCCCCTGGAGCCCAACCCTACAACCAAAGTCAACCCACAGAGCATGAGCAAGGGGGTGCGGCCAACAAGTCAGCCTGACCTGGCAGCCCCAGGAACAGGCCTGAGGTCCCCTCCCTGTGACTCTGCAGGAAAGCCCCTCAACGCCTGGGCACAGATGCTCACACAGTCACACCACAGTCGCCGCACGCCCGCACACGGACACCGAGGCGCACTGTGTCCAGCCAGCCCGAAGGATCGCAAACCAGAGAAAACCCACACACAGCCTCACTGGGAAGCAGCGTCCCATCAGTCCGAGAGGGCAGCTCGCCAGCCTATGTGGCCTGGTGCCGGAAGGCAGCCGGGACCCAAGGCCCAGCCTGGACCCACACTCACGGAAATAGCTGGAGGCCGACACCACAGAACATTCCTCACAAGCTCTTGCTTCTGTGTCCCCTATGCACGGGATAGGGCCGTAGGACAAATCCCACACAAATCCCACCACCATGACCTCTGAAGCTATGAGGCTCCTCCCCAGCCCGTCAGCCTCGCGGGCAGAGGTGAAGAGGGGCAGGGACCACCCCCCAGCAAAAGCAGGCAAGGCCTCGGTGCCTCTCAGCACACCTGCACCCACCAGCACATTCTGCTACGCAGCCTCACCCCCTCCCTGGAGCACCTCCCCCTTGCCCTGGAGCACTCCCTCCCTGCCCTGGAGCACCTCCTCCTACCCCGGGAGCACCTCCCCCTCCCCTGAAGTACCCCCTCCCTGCCCTGGAGCACCCCCCCCTGCCCTAGAGCACTTCTCCCTCCCCTGGAGCATCTCCTCCTCCCTTGGAGCATCCCCTCCATGCCCTGGAGCACCTCCTTCCTGCCCTGGAACACCCCTTCCCTGCCCTGGAGCACCTCCTCCTACCCTGGAGCACCTCTTCCCTGCCCTGGAGCACCTCCCCCCTGCCCTGGAGCACCTCTTCCCCGCCCTAAAGCACCTCCCCCTCCCCTGGAGCACCTACTCACTCCCTGCCCTGTAGCACGTCCTCCCTCCCTGAAGCACCTCGTCCTCCCCTGGAGCACCCCCTCCATGCCCTGGAGCACCTCCTCCACACCCGGGAGCACCTCCCCCACACCCTGGAGCAACTCCTCCTCTCCTGAGCACCTCATCCCCCACCCTGGAGCACCTCCCCCCTGCCCTGGAGCATCTCCTCCTCCCCTGGAGCATCTCCCCCTTGCCCTGGAGCACCCTTCTCCTCCCACTCCCCATGCCCCCTCCATGGAAGGCCTCAGCGCTCTTGCCAGGGGTGAGTGGAATAAGGAAGGAGGCCCACAGGGCTACCATGGAAGCTGGATGATGTCCACGCGGAGCTTCACGTACTTGTCTCTACTCTCATCTGTATTTCGAACCTTCCATCTCACTAAGTGTCTTACGTAAGGACAAGCACAGCTCCTGCCAGTGATTCAGCTGAGACAAGATAGATGCCTGGTGTCACCGGAACACGGCCACCACAGGCACGTGACGGACTGAAAAGAGACAGAGCATCTCCAAGGAGCCCACCTGCCCCTGGGGTCTGGGTAGACCCCAGGGGGTTCCAGCCCCACACAGTTTTGGGGAGTGGCTGAGAGTGGGGGTGCTCTGGGTGAAAGCCTGGGGGCATCAGAGCAGGTGGGCACTGTGTGCAACTCCCACAGGGAACGGTGGGAAACAGTCACCCACAATTGGCCCGACACCAACAGTAAACTTCAAGTTGAAAACAACCCTGGAAATTTAGTAGAGCGAACACCGCGTCTCACCAGCCCCACTCCAGGCGGGCCACACTGGACTGTGGCCACCACCCTGGCCCGCACCCTCGTCATCAGGGCCCTTCCTGATCACTGGCTTCTGAACACAGAGCACCTCCCAGGCCCTGTGACAGGTGTGCACTGCCCCAGGGCTGTGGAAAAACTGAGGCAGCACACAAAAACCTCAACCTTCTTGAAACCTACAATTTGCACAGATGCTGACGTCTGTCCCCATACCACCTCCACTTGGCAGCCCCACAGAGCTCACACTCCTGGATCACAACCAGCTGCGGCACCTGGGAGCAACGGGAACTGACCTCTGAGAGGAGAGGTTTGCCAAGGTCAGCTTCTCGCCACGAAGCCCAGGCCAGATTACCAGGCGCACTGATCACACGTGACCCGCAGTGTTACTTTCAGGTTGAGACACAGCTCATAGAGTTAGTCTGCGCACACGGTCTGTGCTGCGAGGGACCCCGGGCCTCCCCCTGCAGGCCACTCTCAGGGCAGGCCCTCTGCGGGCCGATAAACAGCACCTGTCTGGCCCCTGCAGGCAGAGGAAACCAGGACAGCCACCTCCTACTGCCCAGGGGCCACCGTCCCCCTACTGAGCCCCACACCATCAGCCTCTGCTGCACGGGACCCCGCACAGGACCTCAGCGCTTGGGAGAGCAGGAAGTACTAGCTGGTGAACACTCAGTGCCTGTGCTGACCGGCCAACAGGCAGGCCCCATGGGTAGATGACACAATTCTTACATCGAGAAGGCGCAGTCAGGCAGGGGAGTCAGCCCAGAGCAGGTGAACAGGCATTAAATCCACAATAAAAAATGATGCCTGCTGTGTATCTCTGACAGAACCAGGGGACAGTGGTCTCTACTGGGAACCTATATTAATCTTAAGGCAACATAATCGTAAGGCAACACATACCACCTGGCCGCGTGTGCACAATCGGAGCTCAGTGTGCTCTGCACAAAGTCCCCAGCAGCCCCGGAAGGGAGGGGACGCGCTGAGCACGGGGGCGCCTCCGTGCAGGTGCAGGCATTCTCAAGGACGTATTGTATTTAATCCTTTACCTAATGATACAGAACCCGCCCCAAGTGCAAGGCCATGGCATCCTTAAGTTCAGCACTGAGCAAATGTGTAATGAGTACCTCGTTCGTGCCCGGCACTGGGGCAGCTGTGCACGGTGGTAGGGGCCATGCGGGGCTGTGGTCGACACTGGAGGAGGCACTGGAGCCAGAGTGGGAGTCAGGTAGAAGGCCCGAGGCTACGCTTCCGTCCAGCTGGGCACGTCAGCGGCTCCTGCCCAATAGACTCACATCTGCCCCAGGCGCACGCGGCTAAGTGGAAACCCCCTGCGGTGAGCGTCCAGACACACACACATAGCACCTTCATCTCACACCTATGCTGCAACACTGCTCATCTTTTTTTTTTTTTTTTAAGATTTTATTTTTCAGCCCCAATGTGGGGCTCAAACTAACGACCCCGACAGCAAGAGCCGCTCACCCTTCCGACTGAGCCAGCTGGGAACCCCAACAGATAAGCTTTCTAAATCATCTTCAGTACTAAGTTCCTGCCAACAGGACACAGCCCATGCCCTCGGGCCTCCCGCAGGCCTGGGTCCCCATGGCTGCAGACATGCAGGCCACCCACGGGCGTCACCCACAAGATCCTGGCCACACATGTACATGTGCTTTCTCTTCATCCTTTCCCTGATTCGCTTTCCAGCTCAGATCCTGGGTCCCAGCCGACCACCGTCCCCTGCACACGGGACACCTGAGGCCTCCTGCCTCTTGAGTTATGACGACGGCATCACTCACCATCCACTACCAGCCACCACTTCTCAGACCCGGAAGCCACAGGAACCCTCCTCCCCTCTTCCCAAAGCAGGGGTGGGGGGGCCCAGGGCGGCCCAGGCCCACGCCATCATCCTCGCTGGCTCCAGCCCCACAGGGCCGACACCTACCTCGTTCTCCATGGGACACGGGCCGGCCAGCAGGTGTGTCCGAACAGGGACTTCGGGGAGGAACTTTAGGGAGGGACTTGGGAAGAGCGCTGGTTCCTCCCTGCACTGGCCGTTTGCTCCTCCCTCCTCTGCTCACTCCTGATCGTGATGAAAACACGCTCGGATGGCAGCCCTCCCCCCGAAAGACACGTATGAGAAACAGGAAGATGGAGACCACAGCTTCCTTCTGCAAACCCACTGAAGCCGTTCAGCTCCGTCAACAGCATGAGAGGTGGGCAGCATGTCTAAGTGCCCGCAAAGCCCGAGAACAGCCGCGGGCACGGACAGACGGGAGCGGAGCCGCACCCTCACCGCCTCAGCGTGTCCAGCAGGGCACACGGGCAGCCTCCCCACGCTTCCAGCCAGGGCCGCGGCTCAACCGAACCGCATGACTGCAATCCTGCACCAGCGCAAACAAGAGTGAGTGAGCAAACCCAGAGCCCACGGGGCTCCCCCCTCCACCGCTGGGGGGTGCCTCCTGGCCCTCAGCCTCCCCCCCCCCTCGGGCTCCTGAGCTGGGGCCCCCACTGCGACCCTGAAGAGCGTGTCTCTGAGCAAGTTCCCGTCAACGTCTTCGGGGTCAAAGCCGCTCATGTGGAAAAGCGGAAGCTCATGAGCTGCCGGTGAAGGCCCTTGCACAGAACATTCCAGAACAGCCTGCCGACAGGGAAGGCTAGCAACTAAGCGTCTGGTGAGAGCGAGCACGTATGCTCATTGGTCAACAGTCAAACTCAACAATTACAACAGGTTTGTTATTAGCATGAACCCAATCCACGTGCTGACTTTCAACAGCCTTTTGCCCATGAAAGTGGCCAATGCCTGTGATTCCATTTAGACTGTGGCAAAGTTCAGTACTTCCCGATTCTGAGAAGACCAAAGCTCCAAGGCGATCACTCTGTGCCTCAGTTACCACCCGTGCACCCCAGATGGAGAAGGTGCCATAGCACAGGAAGGCTGCCGTATCAGACTGGCTGGAAGAAGACCTGGTCCTGGCTGGAAGGAGACCCGATCCTGGCTGGACTGTCCCTTTATCTCCTCAGGAACTTGCGGCCGCATGCTGCCTGACCTCGGATTTCTCCTTCTTCCTCAAAGCCGCCCCCGCGAAGCAGGACCTCATGGCCCTGGTCCCCACCTGGCCGATGAGAGCAGATGCGGGCTGACCCCCCGACCCAGGCACAACTCCAGGAAGCCCTGGGAAGTGCCTACCTGCCAGGTGGCCTGCTCCCACACATACCACGGTTGCCTGCTGGATGAGAAAGAAACAGGCCAGTGAACACCTAGCAGACGCTGCAGAGAGACAAGAACGGACACATGCCCTTTGCAGGTGTCTGGGGAGGGCGTGGATGGAACCAGCCCACTAGTAGACCGTCCGGCCAATGTGCCCATGGCGCTAACGCTGAACCCCAATTAAACAACACACACCAGCCCCCAAAACAATTCCATTCTCAGTAGGGCTGTGACACAAAAACACTGTACTCAACGATCATCGTACTTTGAACTTCATCCGTGAAGATGTTGTGGGAATCCGTTCCCTCTCCGTGTCCCTGATTTTCCCTCTTGGGCCACAAAACCGAACATACGCACTACCAGTCCCTTTTTACGGGAAGTTTGCTTGCCCTGTCCTAGAACACAAAGCAAAACATGAAAAACAAGACAAGAAAGAAACACTACAGGCCACGGACGCCAGACCCATAGCCTGTAGGTGATCCAGGAGGGGACAAGGGCGAGCATAGGGTCAAGGGCGGGTATGGCGACCCAGGAGGGGTCGGGAGGGGCATGACAACCCAGGAGGGGTCAAGGGGGGGCAGACTGGAAGGGACTCAAATCCTGAAGACAGTGCTAAGACACTGGCTCTACAGACTTGGAAAAGACCTTGTACGAAGGCCGACTGGGACAGATGGACCCCAGACACGCAGACCCAGCGTCATAAAACTGCAGGGCTCCAACAGGGGACTTAAAGCATTCTGACAAGAAAATGTGGAAGGGCTTCCCGTTCTGGAAGGAGCTCAGAAGCATCCCTGTCAAGCTCTGCGGAGCAATTATTTTGAACCTAAAAGTTCATATGAGGTCAAACTGTCCATCAAGTTCAGGCAGAGCAAGGTCAAGTTCATATGTGCAGTGCTGGGGAATGTTTATACCCCAAAAACTCTTGGGGAGAGGAGGGGAGGGGGGTGAGGAAAGGAGGGGATGAGGAGAGAAGGGGAAGGGAGGGGGAGGGGAGGGGAAGGGGAAAGGAGGAGGAGGAGGAGGGGAAGGGAAAGGAGGACGGGAGGGGAAAGGAGGAGGGGAGGGGGATGAGGAGAGGAGGGGATGAGGAGAGGAGGGGATGAGGAGAGG
>NC_064816.1:58600054-58615611 GCF_023721935.1 Panthera uncia | reverse complement strand
GGATGAGGAGAGGAGGGGATGAGGAGAGGAGGGGATGAGGAGAGGAGAGGAGAGGAGAGGAGGGGAAGGGAGGGGAGGGGAAGGGGGGAGGAGGAGGAGGACATGTGAGAGGACGAAGGTGGACACCAATGTCTGACCAGGTCCTAGCACTTTGGGGCTCGTCACAGCGACCACAGAGCACCTGGCGTACCCCCCCCTCCCCGCCCCCATGACAAAAGCTGAGCACAAAGCTAAAGGAAACAGGCTGCTCCGGAGTTTGCTCCGGTCATCCTCCCTTCTCTCTGGTCACAGCAGCCACAGCAAATCTGATCCTTTACCATCACCCAACGTAACTGAGGACAATCCATGGCCATCGCCTTGCAGATGCTCATGTAGCCCACCCTCTGGCCAGTGGCAGGGGACAGCTTGGGGGAGACCCTGGGGACAGCTCAGGGGACAGCTTGGGGGATGGCTCAGGGGAGAGCTTAGGGGAGAGCTCAGGGGACAGCTTGGGGGGAGAGATCAGGGGAGAGCTTGGGGGACAGCTCAGGGGACAGCTCGGGGGACAGCTCAGGGGAGAGCTTGGGGGACAGCTCGGGGGATGGCTTGGGGGACAGCTCGGGGGATGGCTTGGGGGAGAGCTCGGGGGAGAGCTCAGGGGACAGCTCAGGGGAGAGCTCAGGGGACAGCTCAGGGGAGCAGCTTGGGGGACAGCTCAGGGGAGAGCTCAGGGGACAGCTGAGGGGAGCAGCTTGGGGGACAGCTCAGGGGAGAGCTCGGGGGATGGCTCAGGGACAGCTTGGTGGAGAGCTCAGGAGACAGCTCGGGGACAGCTTGGAGGACAGCTCGGAGCACAGTTCAGGGACAGCTCAGACCGGGGAGGAGCCACCGGGAGCACTACTGCCCCTGCAGGAAAGCACTGAGGTGTTTGCTGGCACTCGTTCTGGGGACTTGGTGACAGAGCGAGGAGACGAGCTTTCTGCATTTAAAGACCTTAGGAGTTCAGAGTGACAGTTCCAAATCCATCTGGGATGACAGGGTCACGGATCAGCTTCCTGGGCAGGCTGTGCCCCAGCCTCCATGACGAGAGTCCACACGTAACGATGCAAATGCAAGCACACTGCCACTTTATCCTCAAACACACACAGCAGGTGCAAAATGATACCAGGGTTATTACCAATAAGACGATCATAGAAAACAACTTGTTTAGGGCTTTTTTTGTAGGTCTCGTCCTTGGTGCAGAACCCACTGGGGGCATGCGTCAAATGGCCACGGTTTAATTACCTCAAATAACTCTTCCCTGAGGGGTTATCCTTTTTGTTGGTTTACACCCATTTTTTTAAGTTTATTTATTTATTTTGAGAGAAGGTGGGGGCAGAAAGACAGGGAGGGGCAGAGACAGACAGAGAGAGACAGAGAGAGAGACATCCCAAGCAGGCTCTGCACTGCCAGCCCAGAGCACACAGGGCTCCATCCCACGAACTGTGAGACCACAACCTGAGCCAAAACCAAGAGTCGGACGCTTAACCGACTGAGCCACCCAGGTGCCCCTACATCATTTTTGATACACGTTTTGCTTTTCCTTTCCAAGTGACATTTTAAGAAGCTTCTATTCAATTTATAATATTACAGAACATTGGATGGTTGCGGTCATGAGGCTTATGCTAAGCGGTCCCACTCTCCTTGCCTCCAGGTGACCACTTACAAACTATCAGAGTGAGTACACCCACACGCATGTCCTGGGGCCCACTCACAGGGCTCTCCAGTCATGCCACCCCGACAGCCGGCGTGTGGGCGCAGCGCGGTTTGGGGAACGCGCACCTACACGTGGCGTGTGGCCATGATGCACGGCTCAGGGCACAAACTGCTCCCCACTGCTGCCAGCAGGTCCCTGGGTGGTCCTCGGAAGTGGGATGCTGGTTCAGTCAATGCCACGGCGCCCTGTCAGCTGGGGGGTTTCCGCGGACCTGGGGGGGAGGGACTGATGGCCAGAGGTGCTCTCGGTTTGCATTTCTGTTCTAAGGAGTCTGAGCTGTGTCTTCACACATCAAAACCCTTTTGCGTTTCTCTTTCCATGAGCTGTCTGTTCCCATGTCTTGCCTGTTTCTCCTCTCAGCCCCGGGCCTCTGCTCTGCCTTCCATGTGTTATTTACGAGATGTTCACCTTCCCTGTTAGAAGTCGCAGGTCTTGTTCTCTCCACCTATTTGTCTTTTTACTCTGCTTATGTGTATGTTACGGCTCAACTAGTTTGTTTCTCACTTCAGTCTCTGTCTATCTGCTGTTCGTCGGCACAGAGTACGAAGGACGCGTGTGTTTTACCCTTCTGTGTGCGGCCCCGCGCCTGCGGCAACTCCTCGGGGGAGCGTGAAGTTGAGTCATTGGGCTCCAGAGAAGAGACGGGTGGCATCTTCGCGGGGTCCCAGGGGGACCAACACAATCACGGGGCCGCCATCCCGTCCAATCACGAGACAGGTCCTGTTTCCACCAGCGCTGGTCTGTTTCAGGAGTCTGTCTCGCGGACAATTTTGGCCAGGTCTGCTCTCAGCCCAGAGCACCCATGGGCGGGGCCCTCTCTATTACAGGCCAGCGGGCTGAGCAGAGCCAGCGACACAGGTCCCCCACCGCCCACAAGTGCCCGTGCTGACGTGAGCACTGGTGCTGGGGTGCTTGGCAGACACGGCTCAGGGCATCGATGCCGCCACGCGGTAAGGCCGTCACCCCTAGAGGGGCCAAGACACACGACGGAGCCCAAGTCGGGCAGAAGCCACGTGCATGGAGCCCCCAAACAGCAGGGCTGTTGCACCCACGCCACCCGGCTAAGTAACTGGGCCTGAACGTGCCACCACCACTGCTGGCCCCTCGTGCGCCCTCTGAGGAGGAGACAAGGAGCAGCCCGTCGCCATCTGACCTCTCCATCGGCTGCACGACACCCCCACGTGCCAAGTGACGGTGGGCCTCATTCTGGGGGGAGTCCTGGTTGATTGATGGCCTCCAGAGAGCACCACCTGCAAGGGTACCAGGCGTTTCCGCACTTCTGCCTAAAGGGCAGGTCGTGACAAAGGCGAAGGCAATGGCCTGGCTTCCCCAGGTCACCCCGAGCCACCTAGACAGGACCACGGACAGCCCCACACAGGCGGGCCCCACGGCCACCAACAGCAGAGGGGACACCCAACATCGCACAGCCTCTCGGGAGACACAGGAGGCTTCGTCCACGTGTGGGTTTTCCACAGCTTCCTCCCAGTGTGGCTGGAGGCGAGCAGCTCCCCGCCGCCCACCAGGGACCAGTCCCCCCGTTTCCGCCCCCCTCGTTCCCTCCCTATACGTGGCCCTCATGATCTCTTGTCTCTGCCCCTGATGATGCCAAGTTCAGGGTCACTTGGAGGCGAGGGTGTCACTGTCCCCTGCCTGGTCCCCCTCTTTCTCTGGCCCGGCGTCAACCTTGGCTCACCCTCCCTTCTCGTTCTGCCTCAGGCAGCGAGTCCCCAAAGGACCAGAGCACCTTCCAGAAGCTGCTGCACATCAGCGCCACCGCCCAGCTGGAGCACCCTGAGTACACGGGCCCCCTCCTGCCAGCCTCAGACTGGGCGCCCGGGCTCTTGGCCTGTGATGGGAAGGCCACACTCCTGCAGAAGGAACTGCGAGACACCCTGCGGGGGCTGCTGGGGAGCCCCAGCAGGGGCAGCTTCGCGGTGGCCACGCAGTACGTCTGGGTTCTGGGTGAGGCCCTCCCCGCAATCCCCTGTTGGTGGGCACGGGGCTCGTTCTGTCCAGGACAAGGGACCAATAAGGGGTGCCACTCATTACGTGGCCAAACCCCAACAACGGATGAAGCAAAACAGGGGGTCAGACAACCATGTCACACAGCTGAAGGCAGGCAATGGGGACACGAGGCGGGCCAGGCGTCCAGGACCTCCCTGCAAAAGTCAAATCATGCCCCTTCCAAAATGCTGTGGCACTGAGGAGATAAACACGAGTTTCTTATAATGTGTAGGATCCAGACACTCAGGAGGAGCTCTGGAAATGAGGGTTCCCAAGCAGGATGCTCCAGGAGATCCGTGGCTGTCGCATGGTGTCTTCTCTGCATGCCCCAGGTGATAAAACACCGCTGACAGGGTGTGCTGCAACCGGGTTTTCTCCCTCTGGTAATTACAGCAAAACTTCAGCTATAGGAGCAAATTTACGAGAACACTTCACACAGACGCAGAAGGGTCACCCCAGAAATAGGGTCCGCGGATGTCTCTTTGTAACAGGCATGAAAACACAACAGAATCTTCAAGGGATGCCCGCAACCAGTTACCCTGATGCCTCCACCTTCTTCCAGGACAAGTAACTCCTCACAGGTGAGCTCCACCTCCTGCTTGTCTCTACACAGGCCAGATGTAGCTACAGAAATCTGTGCTGGTCACCAAGGAGCAGCCCAGCAGGGGCAGGCAGGGTGGGCCCTACTTGTCCAGCAACAAGAGGACCACGTGACAAAGTGAAGATAGCAAGGAGATGGAAGAAGGGCCCTTCAGAGAATCCACCCATTTTGCAAAGTGCACATCCTGACCCACCGCCCTGTGCTCCTTCTAACAGCACTCACTCTCTCTATTTCATGGCACTAAAAGCTCCCCCAGCAGATGGTGAAGGAGTTCTGGGAAGGCAGTGACAGTTCCCCAGAAAGCCCTGCACTCAGTGGGCACTAAACCAGTGTTTGCAATGAATGAAACCAAGGAAATACAACCGTGCACAAACACAGAAAAGAACGCACATGTAAGAAAGCCACCTGAAAAGCTCTAATGGTTGTTTCTAGAAGATGGGATTTTTTTCCATTTATTTCTTAAATATATTTTGCTACTTTTTCTCAGCTGTGCATTTTTCAGTAAGAAAAAATTTAAGTTCATTTTGGAAAATAAATCCCCAAATTATTAGCAAATACCATTTCCACCTATTGGCTTGACAAGCATTCAACAGTCTGATAACCAGAATCAAAACCTGTACTGCTGTAGGGAACAACTTACAGGTACCTACTAAAATTACAAATGTACGTAAGCCTTCCTGACAATTGCATTTTGGGGAACTAATCCATGGAGACAGTACACACGTGTGAAAGGTTAGTAGACAGCCAATCTCTGCATTTTCTGTTGGAGCAAAATGACAACGTAAAATTCTATAAATAGGCTACTGTTGAATTATGAATCCTATTAATCCAAGGGAAAATGCCACCGAGCCCCAAAGAGGAGTAACAAATGCATAATGAAAGCTCTCCAAAAATACGCTGTCAAGAAAAATAATCCACAAGAGGTTACTAGTCCCCTCATAGAAGTAACAACACCCCCACAGCAGTGAACACATCCACTGACCAGATCTTGGTTTCTAGAAACCACCTCCACTGAGAACAACCAGGCCCCTGGACAAATGTCTGGTTCTGGGCTGGGGCAGGAAAGCTGCAGATTAGCCCAGAACATCTTGTAGCAAATGTAAGCGAGAGCTCATAGAATACTGGGGACTGGTCAAAAGCCACCAGCCATGCAACAATGTGAACACACTTAACATGACCAGACTGGCGGGGCACGTGGATGGCAAGGGCGGTTAAGTGTCTGCCTTCAGCTCAGATCATGATCTCACGGTTCTTGGGTTTGAGCCCTGTGTCAGGCTCTGAGCTGTCAGTACAGAGTCTGTTTTGGATTCTCTGTCTCATCTCTCTCTGCCCCCCCTGCTCATGCTCTCTCTTTCTCTCTCAAAAATAAATAAAGATTGGGGCGCCTGGGTGGCGCAGTCGGTTAAGCGTCCGACTTCAGCCAGGTCACGATCTCACGGTCCGTGAGTTCGAGCCCCGCGTCAGGCTCTGGGCTGATGGCTCGGAGCCTGGAGCCTGTTTCCGATTCTGTGTCTCCCTCTCTCTCTGCCCCTCCCCTGTTCATGCTCTGTCTCTCTCTGTCCCAAAAATAAATAAACGTTGAAAAAAAAAATTAAAAAAAAAAATAAATAAATAAAATAAATAAATAAAGATTTAAAAAAATGGTTAAGGGGCACCTGGGTGGCTCAGTCAGTTGAGTGTCCGACTTCAGCTCGGGTCATGATCTAATGAACGGTGGGTTCGAGTCCCGTGTCAGGCTCTGTGCTGACAGCTCGGAGCCTGGAGCCTGCTTCAGATTCTGTGTCTCCCTCTCTCTCTGTCCCTCTCCTGCTCTCACATTGTGTCTCTCTCAAAATTAAATAAAGATTTAAAAAAAATTTAACAATAAGTAAATAAATAAAGTTAAAATGGTAAAAGGTAGGTGATGGGTTTTTTACCACAATTAAAACTAAAATGACACCAGGGGCACACGGGCGGCTCAGTCAGTTTAGTGTCTGGACCCTTGATTTCAGTTCAGGTCATGATCTCATGGTGTGTGGGCTCGAGCCCTGCATCAGACTCTGCACTGACAATGCGGAGTTCCTTTGGATTCTCTCTCTCTCTCTCTCCCTCTCTCTCTCTGTCCCTCATACTCTCTCTCGCTCTCAAATCCACAAACTTTGATAAATAAATAGAGACCAGAGCCAGCCTAAAGTGGCTCCCTTTGGCTGAGTTTGGGACAATTTGAACTTAAAAGTAAATAATGATAATAAAAGATTATAGCCTTGTGAGTAAAATAAGAACAGACTTTAAAATGCAGAAACCTGGGAAGTGATGGGTCAGTGTCACCAGAGAGCAAATCAGCATCAGTTAGCAAGTGTGGATGAGGTCTGAGAACCAGGCAGCAATACTGGACTGATGCTAATTTTCCTGATCACAACAGTCTGACTGACGTTGGAGGGTCCTTGCACCTGGGAAACACACATTGAGGGCAACAGGGTCATGGGGCATCACGTCGGCAATCAATTCTTAAACGATTTAGAAATGTTAACAGCCGGGGAGTTTGGGGGGGAAGGTATACAGGGACTCTGTGTGCTAGTTATGCAATTTCACGCACAATTAAAATTATTTCAATATAAAAAAGCAAAAATCAATTGTTTTGTTTTTAATTTTTTTAACATTTATTTATTTTTGAGCGACAAAGAGAGACAGAGCATGAATGGGGAGGGGCAGAGAGAGAAGGAGACACAGAATCCAAAGCAGGCTCCAGGCTCCGAGCTGTCAGCGCAGAGCCCGACGCGGGGCTCGATCCCACAAATCACGACACCATGACCCGAGCCAAAATCAAGAGTTGGATGCTCAACCGACTGAGCCACCCAGGCACCCTGAAAAAATCAATTGTTTAAAGCAAAAATGATAATGCTGGCTTTACAACACGTACAGGAATAAATCAGGAGCTAGACTGCTGACAGTCTCCCGCAGCAGGACAAGAAAGAACATGGCAGGGCGCCTGGGGGCTTGGTCGGTCAAGCATCTGCCGCTTGATCTCAGCTCAGGTCTCAACCTCAGGGTCATAAGTTCAAGTCCTGTGTTGGGCTTCACGCCAGGCAAGAAGCCCACTTAAAAAAGGGGGGGGGGGAGCATGGCAGTGATTTGTGGCTGTCTGTGCACCCTACAGCCCCCACAGCAGGCCAAATTAGAGTGGTTAGCAATACAACAGAACCCTAAAAATACTCGATCCCAAAAAAGACTAGAAGGGAGGATCAAAGCACAGAAGAGAAACAGGAAATGAACAGTGAAATGGCTATCAATAATTACATTACCTGTGAAGGCAAAATTAAAAGGCACAAGTTGTTAGACTAGATTAGAAAGGCGTAACAACCACACAAGCAGTACGTGGATTGTAACAGATGCAGTTTAGATACAAAGCTATAGACACGCTGGGAGACACAGTATGCCCACGTGCAGTCGAAGGAAGCTGGTGTGGTTCAACGGTACAGAACATGAAAAGTTTATGACAGTGCTTTCCAACTGCACATTGTGACTAGCCATTAGGAGACCACCATTTGTTGAGTTTTGGTATAGTATCGATAACAAGCCGGGGGCTCAGTCGGTTATGTGTCTGACTCTTGATTTCAGCTCAGGTCATGATCTCACAGTTCGTGAGTTTGAGCCCCACCTGGGGCTCTGTGCTGACAGCTCAGAGCCTGCTTGGAATTCTCTCTCTCCCTCTCTCTGCCCCTCTCCCACTTGCTGTCTCTCAAAAAGAAGTAAACATATTTATTTTAAAAAAAGAAAGAAAGAAAGAAAGAAAGAAAGAAAGAAAGAAAGAAAGAAAGACCACCACTGGGGCACCTGGCTGGCTCACTCAGTAGAGCATGTGACTCTTGATCCTAGGAGCTGGAGTTCAAGCCCAACCCTGGGTGTGGAGCCCTTTAAAAAACTAATAAAGCAATGATTTTTTTTAAAAAGAATCAAAAAATTAAAAAAAAAAAAAAAGAATCCACCATTATCTGAAAAGGTATTAAAATATTTCTTCCTTTTCCAGCTACATATCCGTGTGAGGCCAGATTTTCTTCATACTTTTCAACCAAAACCACATATAGCAACAGACTGAATGCAGAAGCAGGTATGAGAATCTAGCACCCTTCTATTTACCTAGACAATAAAGAGATTTTCAGAAACGCAAAAAAAAAAAAAAAAAAGCTGGTGTGCCTATATTAACATCAGGCAAAGTAGATTTCGAAACAAGAAATAATACCAGAAATAAAGATGATTGTTTCACAATGAAAAAGAGTCATTTCAATGACACAATGATCCTGAATGTGTACGTCCTTTAGAAAAAAGATTGAAGCCAAAATGAACGGAACTACAGAAAACAAACCCAGGATGATCGCCCGAGATCTGAGCGCCCAGTCTCGCAGTAGCTGCCACAATTAGGTGACAAAGATACTGGGGAGCCGTGGGGCGGTGTCTCAAAGTTAAAACGTGGTTACCATATACTTGGCAATGCCAGCATTTGGTATTTGCCCAAAAGAAACGACAAGATACATCCACGCACTGACTTGCTCGCAAACGTTCTGAGCTCCTCCTAAGAGCCCGAAGCTGGAACGGACCTGAAGGGCCGGCGGCAGACGAACGCATCAACATGCTGTGCTCTCTGCGCACAACAGAGCGCCACTCGACACGACGGATGAGTCTCAGAGCCGTGATGCTGAGTAACGGGGTCCAAGCACACAAGAACGTGTACTGCGTGAACCCACGTGTGAGGTTTGAGAACAGAAAGTAACCCCGCAGAACTCTTCCAGAGTGGACACGATTGGCATGACACCCGCCCCAGGGATGGCACGAGGGACCTTTCTGAGTGAGGGAAACGGCCTACATCTTGGCAGGAGTTTGGGCTGTATGTATGCACAACTGTCAAAATTTAGTTGACAACGCACACTTCGCTCTATATCGGTTGCACAGAGAACTGCAAAAAAAAAAAACTGTAAACAGCACTGAACTCTAGCTAATGATGTGCACGTTGCCATACTCAGATCGAAGCGAATGATGTCTCAAGTGCATCAGGAAGACAAAGTGAGTTGATGGGGGTCCAGACAGAAGCAGAGGAGTAGGTACGGGACAAGACAAGCACAGCAAACATTCACGGTAGAATCTAGGGGGTGGGCGGACAGGTATTTACTGTAAAATCTTTCAACTTCAGTGTATTCAAAAACATTCATAATAAAATACTGGGGGGCGGACTGTACACTCTCCCTCCACGGAGGGGGCTGAAGATTCAGTGCTGGGGGAAAGGAGCCTCGTAACGGGGCCGGAAATGGGTCCGACATCAGGGCACACAAGGGCAGGTCGGCTCCGGCCACTGCTCCCCCGCCAAACATGAACTGGTTAAAGCCATGTATGGTGACGTGTCTACTGGCACTTAGACCTGAGACGTTTCATGACATGTGACACACAGGATGACAGACCTGACACATAGGCATGAAATCAGTGAACTGTGTCCCCACCAGGTCTACAGCGAGGGATTCTGAACCACGCCTGAGCGCAGGGAGGTTGTAACAATACCCAGGAGGCATAGTGGATTTAGGGAAAGACACCGCGTGCAACTCTAACCATAGGACGGACCGTAAAGACTCAAAGACAGAAGTCTCCTTCTCAGAGTCACATGGGACAGCAGGTCGAGCAGTCCACCACGCACGAGTGCGTGGCGCCACACCCGCCCACACCAGCCGCTCTTTGAGAAGTCCACTGTTCTTCCCGCCTCCCGAGTTACAGGACACCCAGCACCCTAAGCCTCAGACAAAAGCCCCAGTTCCGACTGCCTGCTGCACCTGGCGAAGGGGATGGTTTCCACTGCTCGGATCCAATGCCCACAATCAGGTGCCCCAGTTCTTGGCAGCCTGGCCAGAAACTGCTACTTTTATAGTGCCAAGAGGAAACAGTGTAACATTTCTGGCACTGGCTGAGGCGGGAGGGGGGGGATTTCCTTTTTATTTGTCCACTGACAAATCCAAAGCGGAGCTCCCTGCGGAACCATTAAAACCAAGCTGCCGTTCCTGGGCTGAGAGATGGGGAAGGGCAGAGACATGTACCTGTGCAGACCACGGGGCAGGACGGACACCCTCAGCCCGCCCCCCGCTGCAGACCCCCAGGCACCGAGCCTGTCATGGGCTACACATCCCGAGTGTGCGACGCATCATCCTGCCACTGAGTGGCTCATCCGTGTCTGAGGGGTCAGTGGGGACAGTCAGAACCCCTGGGCTACATTGAGACCACTCCCCCCAACAGAGTTCGAGCACAGACTCTGGCCACATCACCCTGATGTCTCAAATGGCCTTGACAAAGCACCAGACCAGGTGGCTCAGACAACACAGTTATTCTTTCCCAATCCTGCTCGTCCCAGATCCAGGCGCAGCCAGGCTGGTCCCTCCCGAGGCCTCTCCAGGGGTGCAGATGGCCGTGTCATCTCCGTATCTTCACGTGGTTGTCCCTCTGTGCATGTCTGTGTCCCAGCTGTCTTTCTATAGGGACACCAGTCACATTGGAGTAGAACCCACATTCGTGACCTTGTTTTACCTCCATCACCTCCTCAAAGACCCGTCTGCACCTACACACCAGCTCTGGGGTGCTGGGGGTCCAGGCTTCCCCATGAGGACTGGGGGGCCCTGGTCCAGCCCATCACAGCTGGGAACATGCTGGATGAGGAGAAGACCGATGATGTTTGCACTCAGGGCACAGGAACTCTAGTACAAGATTGTCTCCATGCCTGCACCTGACGTCTTCATAACAACAGGGGTCTTGCGCACTCTCATCAAAGCTTTCTCCAACTTCACTCTCATCTGCCCTCTGAGCCGCATCTCCAGCTCAGTGGCCACAGAGCTCATGTGTCCCCCAGCGTCCAGTCCAGCACACGGTCAGTGCCAACAAACAGTTCTTAAAGGCGTACGAAAACCTCCGGGGTCTTCTGCTGCAGCTGGGGCCCAAATCCCCCCGCCCCACTGGGCCCAGGCTGTCCCTGCACCTCCCCCGCTGCTGAGCGTCATGAACTGGTGCCCACGTGAGACAGGCTGCTGCCCACCGTGTCTCTCCCGACGCAGTGGCGCTGGCCCCCTCCTTCTCCAATGACGTGTGAGAGGTGATGGCCCCAACAAGTGCAGTGTCCTTAGCCCTTCTCCTCACTGCACGTGGCAGGTCAAAGGCACTGGGATGAACAAACTGGAAGATGCCGTGTGTTAAACCTACAGTCTGACTCCCACCACAGAGCCAGGCTGCCGACAGAAATGAAGAAACGTGAGACCAGCGGTCACCGCGGTGACCAAGCGCACTGGGACAAAAGGCACTCGTCCCTGACCTCACGGGCAGAGGGCTGACGGCATTCTCACCTCAGAGCCGCGCCCATCACGGTACCGTTGCTGAAAGAGATGTTTTCCTCCACACGACATTCCTCCCGAATGATGCTCAGAGCAGTAACAGCCAAGCCCTGCAAGGTTCTGGCGCCTTCGGACTCTAAAGCACGGTGGCCAGTGGATCATGGAATCTGACTGAAGGTGGCAGGGATTCCATGTTCCTCATGTTGGAAATTAATAAATACAGGATACTATCTCAGGGCACCTGGGTAGCTCGGTGGGTTGAGGGCTGGACTCTTGACCCTCAGCTCAGGTTCTGATCTCATGGTCGGTCATGAGTTCAAGCCCCGCGACAGGCTCCGCGCCCAGCGCGGAGCCTGTGTAACGCTCTCTGATTCAGAGAGGAATGAGCCTCACAGTTGCTGGTCTCCCTGGACTCACCTACTGGCCGCCTGACCTACAGTCTCTGCCAGGCACGTCGTGCACTGCTCTTCCTGCCTCCATGCTCGGGGCGCCACATGGTCACCCAAGAATCACCGTGAAAACCACCCGAGAGGAAAGATGAAACAAGGGATTCACCCCAAGTGCCTTTGGCTAATTCACCTCAGCAGTTCCGGCTGCGACAAGGCGTGACTGGCAGTTTTTTAATGGGAGGGAGGGGAGAACAGAATAAAAAAATCAGAGTGTATTGCTTATATTAAGCACCATTTCTTTAAAGTTTCATTTCAGGTATACAAATATTTGCACACACACACACGCCCGTGGAGAAGGCTCTCTGACGGCTGGAGAGACGAACATATAAAGGCATTGGTCCAGGGGCACGTGGGCAGCTCAGTTAAGTGTCCGACTCTTGATTTCAGCTCAGGTCACCATCTCACAGTTCATGAGTTCGAGCCCTGCGTCGGGCTCTGTGCTGACAGCTCAGAGCCTGGAGCCTGTTTCAGATTCTCTGTCTCTCTCTCTCTCTCTCAAAAAAGTAAACATAAAAAAAATTTTTTTTAATAAAAAAAAAAGGACAGGGCTGTACCTGGGGCCACTCTGTATGAAACCCACTCTGTTCTATTTATTCTCTGGCAGCTCACAGATTCCCATCCCGAGGAAATAAATAGGCCACGTTAGAACAAGCCTGAATAACTGCTTGACTGGGGTCTGAAGACCTGAAAAAGCCTATCAATCCATGTTTTTAAAGGTTAAATCTGGGGGTGCCTGGCTGGCTTGGCCAGTAGAGCATGCACCTCATGATCTCAGGGTCATGAGTTCAAGCCCCACAATGGACCTAAGGGTTACCTTAAAAACCTTTAAATAAAAATTAAAAATAAAGGTCAAATCTGCATTTTTTGAGGGAGCTAACTTGAAGATAGAATTTATGTTAAATTTTTTAAACATTTACTTTTAAGAAAGAGACAGAACACGAGCAGAGGAGGGCAGAGAGAAAAGGAGACACAGAATCCAAAGCAGGCTCCAGGCTTTGAGCTGTCAGCACAGAGCCCGATGCAGGGCTCGAACTCACAAACCGTGTGATCATGATCTGAGCCGAAGTTGGATGCTTAGCTGACAGAGCCACCCAGGCGCCCCTGAAGAGAGAATTTACATGCCCAAATTGTACTTTCATAAAATGATGAGGTCATTACTTCTGCTATTTTAGCTATTGAGTTCTGTGTATCAGGTTTTAATTTAATGTTTATTTACTTTTAAGAAAGAAAGAGAGACAGAGTGCGAGTGGGGGAGGGACAGAGAGGGAGACACAGAATTCAAAGCAGGCTCCAGGCTCCGAGCTGTCAGCACAGAGCCCTATGCAGGGCTTGAACTCACAAACCGTGAGATCAGGACCTGAGCTGAAGTCAGACTCTTAACGGCTGAGCCACCCAGGTGCCCCCCTTTGTGTATCAGTTTTAAAATAGATTAATCTGGTTAATTTACCCCAACGAGAACAACATAAGCACCAAATTTCGTGAGTTGGAAGTGACCTCACACTGAATGGAGGAGCAGAGCAGTTATGCCTGGCAGACAGCAACAGAGAAAGTGTGCTAAGTGGTGGCCTGGATGGGAACTCGTGTCCCAGAGCCGGCTGGGACTGGCACCACGCCCCCCCCCCCGCCCCCCCGTGGGAAAAAGAGGTAGGGCAGTGGTAGGATACAGAGAAACACTGAAGCCTGACTTGGACAACTATGTAACAAGAGATTATGTTCTCTAACAGAGACAATGAAATTCATCTTTAACCTTCTCTCTAGCCTGAATCTCAACACCGCCCCAACTCCAAAACTCTTGAGTTTTGCTGGCTTGTCACTTCTACTTCAAAAGCTCAGGAATGCCTCACTGATTTCCCGTCTCTCTCAACACTGCTGAATATTGTTTCTACCAAACCTGCTAGAAGGAAGGCTCTAGAAAGAATTCAGCCTACCCTATGCTTCCCCATCATAGACAGGTTAGCATCCATTCAAAGGGAGTGACTCTCCTTAGCCAGCACCATCTGGCCTGGGTGTGAAATATACCTGGAGGCCAAGACTGGTGCTGTGCTGGGACACAGCTCCTCTGGCAGCCATGCACTGGGGACAGGCCCTGTCCTGGGCGTCCCGGCCCACCTGCTGCCTGCCTGCAGCACAGCAGAATGGAGTGCACTGACTCTTCTGGAGCTTTCCCCCCAGGTGGGCAGCCTCCCTCTGCAGTCTGGCGCTTGCAGGCTGAATCACTTTCTTGGGCTGTTTTCCAGACTTAACCATCTCTGTAGGGAACTGCAAAACTAGAAGCGAGAGTGCTCACAACACAACAACCCAGAAAGAAAGTGAGGACAAGCTGGGCACGACGCCCTGAAGACCCCCGCTACTGGACCTCAAATACAGCCTTTTTAAAACGGGCGCCTTGTAAACCACGGTGCTGCGGAGGGGTCATGGAAGGTCATGGCCGGGGCCAGCTCCCGCTGCGAAACTCGGAGGACCCACCAAGGTCTGTGTTAAGCTCGCGCACGAAGTGCACACTACCGAAACTCTGCAGAAGACAAATCATTTAGCACTAAGACCCATTTTCCAGCTTACCCCGCTGAGCGTACCAACGACTCCAGCCTATAATTAAAGCCACACTTTTAAAACTGCAGGAACTAAGTACGGCGCCTCCTGAACTATGTCCGAGACACAACTGCCAAATGTAGCGTCACTGAAATCGTTCGGCTACACTCGGGCAGAGCAAACCTCGGCCGGCGAGCAAACCCTGCCCTGCAGGGTGCAGCCTCTGCTCCCACCCGGGTCCGCTGAGCAGCCCTTGTTGGGGCTGGCCGAACCCCCATTGTCCCCAGGGCTGCGGCCCCGGAAAACTTTGGGACCGGCTCCGCGGCAGCCCCCGGTCGCTGACCCGCGGGGATGGCCATGTGCAGAGCCCGGTTTGGGGGCGGCGGGGGGTGCACTGGCCGGAAGGGGAGGAAAGGCGTGGCCCCTTCCTCCCCCGCCGCGCGGGCCGGGCCCAGGACCACCTAACCGCATTGTCCGGGGGCGCGCCGCCCACCCCCGGCCGCGCGCACCGACCCCCGCGGCCCTGTCCCGGGCCCGGCCGCGCGCGCTCCAGCTCCCGCCTGCCCGCCCGCCGACCGCGCTCCCCCCGACCTCTCCACGCCCGACCTCCAACCAGACCTCCCGAACCCCGCGCCGGCCGGCCGAAGCGCGACCCCGGGGGACCTTCCCGGTCCACCCCCGGCGCCGGCCCTTCCGCCCGGCCCCGGGGTCCAGCTCGCCCCACGCCCGGCCCCCGGGGGGCGCGCGCCCGCGCACGCTCACCTTTTTGCCCTTCTTGCCCTCCTCGTCCATGTCGCCGCGAGCGGCCCCCGCGGCCCGGCCCGCCCCGGGAGCCCCGCGCCGCCCGTGGCCGCTACATGCTCGCCCGGCCCCGCGGCCGCCGCCGCCGCCGCTCCTGCGCCTCCCGC